>NW_026725471.1:0-137562 GCF_029784015.1 Lycium ferocissimum
ACGATGATCGCCATTTTTCATGATATGATGCATAGAGAGATTGAGGTATATGTGGATGACATCATCATCAAATCTAGAGTGGGTGAGGACCACCTTGAACATTTGATAAAATTCTTCGACCGACTCCGCAAATACGATTTGAAGTTGAACCCTGCAAAATGCGCATTTGGAGTGCCTGCTGGAAAATTACTACGATTCATTGTCAGTCGTCGTGGTATTGAGTTGGATCCCGCAAAAATCAAAGTAATTCAAGAACTCCCACTGCCAAGAACAAAGAAAGAGGTCCTAAGCTTCTTAGGAAGGTTGAATTACATTGGACGCTTCATTGCTCAGTCCACAGTAATCATAGAGCCAATTCTCAAACTCCTCAAGAAAGATGCTCCGACTAAATGGATGGAGGATCGTCAGAAAGCCTTTGACACAATCAAAAGATACCTGTAAAATCCACCTCTTTTGGTCCCGCCAAGGCCGGGAAGTCCTTTGTTGTTGTACATATCTGTCACGACCCAACCAGAGTGCCGCGACGGGCACCCGGTGCTAACCCACCCGGGCACCTCTTATCATACTTTCTCATTTACATTTAGGTGAGCCACATAACTAATCCTACTTTCCATCCGTTATTCATTCTAATTCCATTGGGCGACAATTCATTTATATCATCATTAGCAACTATGCCCATATCAATGTACATAAGCCGACGAGGCTAACAAAATGATATCCAAAATATAGGCCGACAAGGCCAAACACATCTAACCATATACACATGTCTACGAGCCTCTAAGGAGAGTATGTCATATCATATAGGCGGGACAGGACCCCGCCATGCCCATAAATATGTACACAAAAGAATGAATACCAAAAGTTGTAGCTCCGAATGAAATGGAGCTCCGCTATGTAGTCCCTGAGTAATGAAGCTATGGATCAAGTCTGTCTCCCTGGCCACCTGCGGGCATGACGCAGCGTCCACAAATAAAAGGACGCCAGTACGAAGAATGTACTGAGTATGTAAAGCATGATCAATATCAATATGAAAGCATAATAGACAACATATGAAATAGCATAGGATGGGAGATAATAGTATCATCGTCATAACACTTACTTGCTTTTCATAGGGACATTCCATTTCTATCGCATATCCGTGTACATACATCCATATCCGTATTCGTATCCGTACTCATTTACATTTCGTATCCATTTTCGTATTCGTAGTCATATTTCCATTCATACTCATATTCATATCATATACATATCATATACATTGCATATACATAGCATACCCGACCATGAAGGTTCGGTGTTTCACATACCTGGCCCTACCAAGGCTCGCAGGTCATACATACCGGCCCTACCAAGGCTCGGGGTTATCCGTACCCAATATATATATGGTGCATATATATATATATATATATATATATATATATATATATATATATATATATATATATTCTACCCGCCATATAAGCTCGGGGTTTCATAGTAGCCATACATAGGCACATATACATAAAAGCTCATAGGCATCTTTAGCATCATTACTATCGTCGTTCATTACATCTATCCCTAGAGGATTACTCATATAAGGAACTTAGTACAATCGTAACATATCGAGAATCATGAGCTTAGTAGCTTTTTAGAGATAGAATCATTTGGAGGATATCATAGACTTATAGAAGAATAGATATTTGGCCAAAGAACCATGCCTTATGAAAGAAGGGTTAGCCTTACATACCTTTCCGTTCAACTATTCTATCACTTGCACGTTCTTCTTCAATGCTCACGTTTCTACCTTCATTAGAGTTATACTATCATTAGAAAATCGATAGCTTAGCATACATGACTAAAGCTAGAGAAAATTGGACAACATCTTCTTTATTTATACGACTTCTTCCATATCATATATCAACTCCCAAACATCAATAATAACATTCACAACATCATAATAATAGCCTTTATTCACCTACATTATCCTTACTTCTCAATTCACTTCCAATCATCCATATTCATGGTCATATCACACGATTACGTTCATTCATATACAATGTCTATTCCATGTTCTCAATATCATTTATAACATGATTATAATCATAACATATCAAGAATCATGACTCAATCCAAACATTTACTCAAAAGTGACACTATTCCCACATTCATGACCCATTTTCTATTTCCTTCTACAATCCAAGTGTTTCAACTTTCAAATACCTTAAACAACATGGAAATACCATAAAACTTACCTTAGATGGTGTAGGAATGAACCTTGAGTGGAAATACTTCACTTGAACCAAAACCCTAGTTCACCTCAATGGAATCTTTTGTAGTCTTCTAACCCTTGGAAGCTTTCTAACACATAAACACTTGATTCTAGCCTTTTGATCTTTGTGTTCTCTTGGACTTGAGTGGAATGTGCTTAGAGAAGGGTTTTGAGCTCTCAATACTTGTAAAAGATGAAAAATGAAGTAAAAGAACCCAAGGCATCTATTTATACAAAAACTAAAAATCAGCCCGTCGGGTACTATACGGACACTTATACGGTTCGTACAATATTGTACAGCCCGTATAAGTGGCCGTGGTTCACCAACCAGAAATTCATCTCCCTGCTGGGAGTTATACGGACCCCTTATACGGACCATATAAAGTTATACGGACCGTATAAGTGGTCGTATAACTCCATTTCCCTGAAATGGATTCCGTCGTTTCGTTCGATCTCCAATCCTTATGGAACCTTCTTAACACTTGTTTAACACTTCATTAACTATCTAAGGGACGTTATAACTCTTCTCCAAAGTATCATTAAATCATCATTAACTTGGTACTCGTAAATCCTTTCCGATACATAATGTATACCTTGCCTTTTCTTGGCAACTTTCTTCCCTTACCTCGAATGTCTTTGAAATCTCAATTAGGATCATCAAATGCTATTTCTCACTTATTGAAACATCATATACTTTGTGCCCTTCATTATCCTACTCACTGCGCATTAACGAAAAATTTCCCGAGGTGTAACATTCTTCCCCCCTTAAGAACATTCGTCCTCGAATGTTAAGTTCTCGGGGATTCTATAAAAATTTTGCCAGAGTTTCCCCTGTAATATGGACACTACCATCCGTCACAACATGCCCATAATAACAATGCCTCACAGGGCCACAACATAATAGCAATAGAATTTGGCCACACACGACCCAAATGCATAAAAAGGAAAACATACATACCTTATGATCTTGATGTCTCATCTTGGATCTCTTCCGGGGGTTGAAATAAGTGCGGGTACTTGGATTTCATAATTTCTTCCGCTTCCCATGTCATTTCTTCTCGGTTATTGTTTCTCCACAAAACCTTAACTGAGGCCACTTCTTTGTTTCTAAGCCTCCGTACTTGCCTATCTAATATGTAATGGGTACTTCTTCATAAGTCAACTTTTCGTCACTTGAACGTCATTTACCGGAACGATCCTAGTAGGATCTCCAACACATTTACGAAGCATCGAAACATGGAAAAGCTGGGTGACCGACTCCAAATCAAGAGGTAGATCTAATTCGTAAGCCACTTTGCCTACTTTGCGCACAATCTCATAAGGCCCAATGTACCGGGGACTTAACTTCCCCTTTTTGCCAAATCTCATAACACCCTTCATTGGTGACACTTTTAAGAATACCCAATCTTTCACTTGGAACTCTAAGTCCCTTCGACGATTATCCGCATAGGACTTTTGACGACTTTGGGTTGTTAATAACCGATCTTGTATGAGCTTGACATTTTCTATGGCTTGCGGGATCAAGTCTGGCCCTATCAATCTAGTCTCTCCTACTTCAAACCACCCAATTGGGGATCTACACTTTCGCCCATATAAAGCCTCGTACGGTGCCATTTGGATGCTAGAATGATAACTATTATTGTAAGCAAACTCAATGAGTGGTAAGTGATCATCCCAATTACCTCTAAAATCTAACATACATGCCCGTAACATATCCTCAAGAGTCTGAATGGTACGTTCAGCTTGTCCGTCAGTCTGCGGATGAAATGCCGTGCTAAGGCTCACATGAGTCCCTAAGCCCTCTTAGAAGGACTTCAAAAAATTAGCTGTAAACTGAGTTCCTCTATCTGAGATAATAGATACTGGGACACCATGAAGTCGCACTATCTCTTTAACATAAAGTTTTGCATAATCTTCTGCCACATATGTGATTCTGACTGGTAAGAAATGAGCTGATTTTGTGAGTCTATCCACAATCACCCGTATAGAATCATACTTACGTTGAGAACGAGGTAAGCCTGTAATGAAGTCCATGTTGATTACTCTCACTTCCAAGTTGGGATTTCTATAGCTTGCAACAATCCACCCGACTTTTGGTGCTCGATTTTCACTTGTTGACAGTTGGGACATTGAGCTACAAATTCCGCTAAATCTTCTTCATCCCATTCTACCAATATATGTCTAAGATCATGATACATTTTCGTTGCTCGGGGGTGGACATAATAACGGGAACAATGGGCTTCCCTCAATATCTGGTGGCGTAATCCTGCCACATCAGGAAAACATAATCTGCCTCGGCATCGGAGAACTCCATCTCCTGAGATCTCAAATGATGACTCTTCCTTCTGAGGGAGTGTATCTCTGTAATGCATTAGCATGGGATCTTCGTATTGTCGCTCCTTCACTTCCACTACTAGCGACGAGGCTTTGAACGAATGGTAGTTCCCCTGCTACCTGAGTCCACTACTCGAACTCCTAGGCTAGCTAACTGCTGGAGCTCACGAGCCATTTCTCTTTTCTCTGGTCGTACATCACACAAACTTCCCATGGATCTATGGCTAAGAGCATCAGCCACAACATTTGCCTTTCCGGGGTGATATAGGATATCAACATCATAATCTTTTAGCAATTCCAACCATCGTCGTTGCCGCAAATTCAACTCTTTTTGCTTGAAGATATACTGAAGGCTCTTATGATCTGTGTAAATATCCATATGAACACCATACAAGTAATGTCTCCACATCTTTAATGAATGAATCACTGCAACCAATTCAAGGCCATGGGTTGGATAATTCTTCTCATGTTTTCGTAATTGCCTTGAAGCATACGCAATCACCGTACCATGTTGCATCAATACAAATCCCTAGCCCAACGCCCGAAGCATCGCAATAAACAACATAACCTTCCAATCCCCTCCGGAAGTGTTAGGGACTGAGGGAAAAGTCAATCTATCTTTTAGCTCTTGGAAACTACGTTCACAAGCATCTGTCCATTGAAACTTTGCTGATTTCTGGGTCAGCTTTGTGAGTGGTGCAGAAATAGAAGAAAAACCTTCAACAAATCTCCTGTAATAACCTGCTAAGCCCAGAAAGCTACAAACCTCCGTAGGAGTTGTGGGCCTTGGCCATGTCTTCACGGCCTCAATCTTTTGGCTATCTACCCGAATACCATCGGCTGAAACAATGTGCTCCAGAAATGTCACTGAGTTCAACTAAAACTCACACTTAGAAAATTTTGTAAACAACTCTTGAGTTTGAAGAACTCTAAGGACGGTACGCAAATGATCCGCATGTTCTGCCTCGGATCTAGAATAGACCATGATATCATCGATGAATACAATCACAAATAAATCTAGAAAGGGCCTGAACACATCATTCATCAAATCCATAAATACTGTCGGTGCATTCGTTAGTCCAAATGACATCACCCGGAACTCAAAATGGACATATCTTGTTCTGAAGGCTGTCTTAGGGATATCTTTCTCCCTAACTCTCACTTGATGATACCCGGATCTCAAATATATCTTTGAAAACCATTTGACACCTTGTAATTGATCAAATAAGTCATCAATCCTCGAAAGAGGCTATTTATTCTTAATCGTCACCTTATTCAGTTGCCGATAATCAATGCACATTCTCAAGGAGCCGTCCTTCTTTTGGACAAACAATACGGGTGCTCCCCACGGGGATGAACTAGGCCTAATAAAGCCTTTCTCAAGCAAGTCTTTCAATTGCTCCTTCAACTCTTTCAATTATGCGGGAGCCATTCTATAAGGAGGAATAGATATAGGCTTGGTGTCTGGCAACACATCAATAGCAAAATCAGTCTCCCGCTCGGGAGGGAGGCCTAGAAGCTCTTTCGGGAATACATCCGGAAACTCATTCACTACGGAGGGCGACCGAAGAGTCGGCGGTTCAACTTCTACATCTTGAACCCGAACTAGATGATAAATGCAACCCTTTGTGATCATTTTCCTTGCCTTGAGATAGGAAATAAACCTACCTTTTGGTGACGCAGTATTCCCTTTCCATTCTAAAACTGGTTCTCCCGGAAATTGGAAGCGAACTATTTTCATTCTACAATCAACATTGGCGTAGCAAGAAGCCAACCAATCCATGCTCACAATAATATCAAAATCCACCATTTTTAATTCATGTAAGTCAACCATAGTATGATGGTCACAAATCATAACTATGCAGTTTCTATATTCTCGGCTAGCTATTACCGATTCGCCGACGGGCGTAGACACCTCAAAAGGTTTGATCGACTCTGATTTGACTCTAAACCGACCCGCAATATACGGAATAACATATGACAATGTGGATCCCGGATCCATCAAAGCATATACATCATGAGAAAATACCGATAATATACCTGTGACGACATCAGGAGAAGACTCAAGATCTTGGCATCCAGCCAAAGCATAAATACGGTGCTGAGGACCGCTAGAACTGTGGACTCTCCCTCTACCTCTACCATAGCCGAATGGCGCATGTGAACCTGGCCCCATAGGGCGTAAAGATGATAAAGATCCGGCTACCGACCCTGAAGGCTGGGTCCTACCCTGCGCCACCGGCCCCGAGGGGCAATCACGCATAATATGGCCTGGCCGATCACATGAATAGCAAACCTCGGAGCCCAATCGGCACTGACCCCAATGTAACTTCTCACACTGGGAACATCGTGGTACGGGTGGCCTCGCCTGACCCGAATCACCCCTGAACTGAGATCCCGAAAAGCTCTGACTCGGCCCAGGATGAGTAGATCTATCCAATCTCTAGCCTAAAAACCGTGGAGACGCACTAGTCATAGAATGGCCTGAATGTCTAGAAAACTGTTTTCTAGACATTCAGGCCATTCTATGACTAGTGCGCCTCCACGGTTTTCAGACAATAGTTTTCTAGACATTCAGGCCATTCGATGACTAAGTGGTCGTATAACTCCATTTCCCTGAAATGGATTCCGTCGTTTCGTTCGATCTCCAATCCTTATGGAACCTTCTTAACACTTGTTTAACACTTCATTAGCTATCTAAGGGATGTTATAACTCTTCTCCAAAGCATCATTAAATCATCATTAACTTGGTACTCATAAATCCTTTCCGATACATAATGTATGCCTTGCCTTTTCTTGGCAACTTTCTTCCCTTACCTCGAATGTCTTTGAAATCTCAATTAGGCTCATCATGCTATTTCTCACTTATCGAAACATCGTATACTTCGTGCCCTTCGTTAACCTACTCACTGCGCATTAGCGTAAAATTTCTCGAGGTGTAACAATGTCGGTATCAGAAAATGCCTTTGGTTGCATGTTGGCATAAAACGACGAAACAGGCAAGAAAGATAGGGCCAGCTATTACATCAGTTAGAAGTTCACACCCTATGAATCCAGATATTCCTTGGTGGAAAAGACATGTTGTGCTCTGACCTGGGTGTCTCAGAAGTTAAGACATTATATGGCTGCATAGACGACTCATTTGACCTCAAGAATGGATCCCCTAAAGTGCATCTTTCGCCAGCCTATGCCGATAGGGAAGTTGGCCAAATGGCAGATACTATTAAGCGAGTTTGATATTTAGTACGTTGCACAGAAAGCAGTTAAGGGGCAAGTATTGGCAGATCTACTGGCAGGAAGCCCGGTAGATGACAATCCCGTACCTTTGTGGACTTACTTCTCGGATGAAGAGGTAATGACAATTGAGGGTGAAGAAAATGAAGATGACTTAGTCTAGAAAGTATACTTTGATGGAGCGGTCAACTTTAAAGGATCGGGAATTGGAGCCGTTTTGGTTTCAGACTCAGGCCAGTGCTATCCAGTGGCTGCTAAGCTGAACTTCAGTTGGACCAACAACATGGCTGAATATGAAGCATGTATCTTGGGTCTACGTTTAGCTTTCGACATGGAAGTAAGAGATCTTCAGGTAATTGGCGACTCAGATCTGTTAATTCATTAGGTTCAAGGAGAATGGGCCACCAAAAATGAGAAGATCATACCGTATGTTGGACTTGTGCAAAGACTGGCAGATTGGTTCCAAGAAGTCAAGTTCAAGTGGTCGTATACCAAGAACACAGAATGAGTTTGCTGATGCATTGGCAACGACAACATCCATGATTCAGCATCCTGACAGTAGATACATTGATCCTGTCAAGGTTGAAATCAGAGATCTACCGACTCACTGTGCTTTTGTAGAAGCAGAGACTGATGAAAAACCTTGGTACATCAACACTAAAATGTACTTGGAGAAAGGAAAACATCCTGAGGGAATCACCTTAAATCAGAAGAAGACTATCAGGAAGTTGGCAAATGGTTTTTTCCTCAACAAGAATGTCCTGTACAAAAGAACCCTGGATTTGGGATTGCTTAGATGTGTTGAATCTATCGAAGCTACAAGATTGATTGAAGAAGTGCATCCTGGAACATGCGGGCCTTACATGAATGGGCTCGTTCTAGTGAAGAAAAGTTTAAGAACAGGTTATTACTGGATGACCATGGAGAACGATTGTAGCAAATTCGTCCAGAAATGCCACAAATGTCAAATTCATGAAGACTTGATAAAGGTCCCTAAATACCGAATGCTATGACGTCGCCTTGGCCATTCTCCGCTTGGGGCATGGATGTCATAGGACCAATTGAGCCAGCTGCGTCAAACAAAAACCGTTTCATTTTGGTCGCCATAGACTACTTCACCAAGTGGGTGGAAGCAGCATCTTATACATCAGTAACAAAGAAAATAGTCGCAGATTTTGTGCACAGTAACGTCATATGCCCATTTGGTATCCCAGAATCAATCATAACAGACAATGGGGATAATTTGAATAGCCATTTGATGAAAGAAATGTGTGCGCAGTTCCAAATCACTCATCGAAATTCAACTGCTTATCGGCCACAAATGAATGGGGCTGTAGAAGCTGCCAACAAAAATATCAAGAAAATCCCCAGAAAGATGATTGATAACTACAAAGATTGGCATGAACAACTGCCTTATGCATTACTGGGATATCGCACTACTACCAGGACTTCAACTGGGGCCACTCCGTACCTGTTGGTGTATGCCACAGACGTAGTAATACCAGCTGAAGTAGAAATCCCTTCACTTCGAATAATATAAGAAGCTGAGTTGGACGATACATGATGGATCCGCAAGAGGTATGAACAACTGGCTATGATAGATGAAAAGAGGATGAATGCTGTTTGCCATGGTCAACCATACCAACAAAGAATGACGCGAGCTTTTAACAAGCATGTGAGAACTAGGGTGTTTCAAATTGGGCAATTGACGCTCAAACGAATATTCCCAAACCAAGAAGAATACAAAGGAAATTTTGCACCAAACTGGCAAGGGCCTTATATGGTATGAAAAGTACTATCAGGAGGAGCCGTGGTACTTGCTGAGATGGATGGTCAAGAGTGGCTGAGGGCAATCAATTCGGATGCCATCAAGAGATACTACGTGTGAAAAAGAAGATGACTATGAAGATTTATAGTTTCGATAGTTTATGTTACTTTAATTGCATTTCTTTGCTTGTAATTTTGCATTTTTCTTAGAAAAAACCAAATCCAAAGTATGTACGAACTACGCCAGGACCTGATTCCCTATACTTATAAGGGGATACGTATGCGCTTTTCCAAGCTCGGTCGCTTTAACCCAAAATCCAAAATTATGAATTTTGAACTACAATATGACCTGATTCCCATTTTGGGATACGTAGGCGCTCTTTTGAGTTCGGTCTCACCAGAAAATTCTAATATATTTTTACCCTGAACTATGTTTCAACCTGATTCCCGAAACGGGATACGTAGGTGCTCTCCCGAGCTCGGTCATTCCAAGCAAAATTCTCAATAAACCTTAGGAAACCCCAGAAATTCTTCAGCAAGAGAGAGATAAAAGTACCCTCACAAGGAAACTGGGGCAGAATTTTTGAGAGGACCTCAAAAATTTTGTAAATATATCAGTTCAAAGGAATAGACTGATTAAAACTTCTACACTGGGGCAGAATTTTTGAGAAGGATCTCAAAAATTCCTCAAGCACAGTAAGATTCAGAATCAACATGTACTCACTTATCGGGGCAAAATTTTTTAGAGGGTCTCAAAAATTCCTTCGATATAACGAAATTCGAGTTGGTACAAAGATGTATAAAAACTGGGGAAATTTTTTCGAAAGGGGAGTCAAAAATTTCACAAGTCGAGATCAAGAAGAAGAAGAAGAGACGGAAGACCTTGTTTGAGTAACTAATGTCATGACATTAAAAGGGCGCGTATATAATAAATGTGTTTTCTAACATCATCGCCCAAAGAAATTTCAACTTTGTTAAAAAATAAAAGATTTTTTAAGGAAATTGAGCATTCCTTCCTGCCGAAGTATGAACGGAAGAAGTCCATGCACAGTGAGAGCGGTCGACTATATAGGAAACTGATAAATTTTCTGTGGATGCAGGAACAAACAAGCATGGATGTTTTACACTAACTTGTTTGCTAAGATGTTTAAAACAGGATAACGACAACAAGCCAAGTGAAGAAGAAGCTTCAAGGAATAGCAGCACAGAAGACTATATGAAAGGGTAACGAAGTCCTTTCTAAGAAAATTTGGTTTTACGCTGATAAGTTTGTTCGTTTTGCAGACCACGAAGATTTTTACAAAAAAGAAAATTTTAAGACTATCGAAAGATATAATCACGGTTTACCAAAAGCCTGGTCTCCACTAAACAGTATTGTGTCAAGGTATTGAGACCCCGGCCTAGACGTCGCATGGCTTGCCTTGATATATTGACTGATTAGACATTTTAAGAATCTAAAATTTGAAGACGACGCATTGATATCGGTATTGAAATATTGTATTCACAATCGAGTCTAGTCCTTTTGGAAGATGTGAACCTTATCGACGGGAGGATATTCTTCCCCAGAGTTACAAAAGGAAGGTGTCAGTCTTGCCACCGAGGTAAGCTTCATTCCTCAAGATGACGATATGAATTAAACTATACGTCTTGAAGGGCCTGAGTCGTCATCCATATATATAGCCAGAAATAGGTAGCATAATTCCAAGGTTGATGTCCACAATCGTTGAAATACGAATGTGATTCCTACATCAAGATTTGCGGTCACTACTGCAGTTTATTTCAAGTTAAATTATTCATGGTTCAGGGATAGTGGTAGTCATGAGAAAAGGCTCCGCACTTGAGTATGCAGTAGTTAACTTGAATATTCTGACTAAATGTTGTAATTCTGGACACAGAGGTTAGTAGTCATCATGAAAGAATATGATACGCACTACGATGTGCGCAGTCTACATTTGTTTTTTTTTTTTACTATAAGTGATGGAGTCCCAAACTGGTATACCGCAGACTTCGTATGAGGATAACTATGCAGTCGACACCAGATTTGTGACAGTTACCGCAATATCTGACAATGATGTGAGTCCAAATTTTCAGGGGTGGCGGATGTCATAAGAAACAAAAATGACCCCACACTTAAAAACATGGTTTTCATTAGTAGCATCTTGCTTACGAAAATGACAATCGGACTGAGGTGTGTAGGTTTCGTAAAAATGTGGTATAGCCCGACCCAAATCCCAACGGAAGTTATCATTGAACAATGAAAACATCTGAAAATGACGAAAAAGAGCCGGTCAAAGTATCGTGATTATTATCTAGAGTAGATCATTTTTTTTTAAAAAAAATACACGAAAAACACACACTGACGATTTAAGAAAAGAAAGAAGACGGACAAGCATCTGTGAAAAGACGGACATAATATCGGAGGATGACCTTAATGTCAACAAAATGGCAAAATGCCACTCTAGTATGACTACATTAAAATCAAAATTTTTAAAAAAGACTAACATGCAAGACTCAACATTTGGAAACGGGTTAGAAGCTACCGAAGATGGAAGCAAAAGTTGGATTCAAAACACGCGGAGCATACGTGGAACTTTTCTTGGGCAACCGGTCAAAAACCATGTACGAGAGTCAAGCTTTCTACACCAAGATTGGAACATCACTTCAAGTAACTAAACCCTAATAAATCCTTTCAAAAAAAAAAAAAATCGCCTCCAGTTCGGATTTTCAACCGGAAATAGCTAAAGGGATTCCCACATAAAGGGATATTCCTTTTCATACTATTAAGTCGAACTACAATTGGCTTGATTCCCAAAGTCAGGGATATGTAGACTACTCAAATTTCGAGGATCGACCATATTCCTATAATTATCTCGGGACACCTTGAGGTAGTGTAACGAAATTCCTTACTTTATAGTCCTCATAGAGTCGGAACTACAATCAACCTGAATTCTCATATAACCTGAGATATGTAGGAAGCCCAGAAACCGGTATCCGGCCATACTTTCAAAATTTTGCGCAAAAGCTGTAATTTCTATTATTCGGTAAAAATTAGATTTGTCAAAATTCATAGCTCAAGGATGGCCTTGACATCCTCGAACTCCGAAGGGGTAATTGTTGACACCTAATTTTCACCTCTTAAGACACGTATTTTAATTTTCAGAACCTCAAAAATTAAAATTTCAAAATCCCGATAAAATTAAAAAAAATTGACATTTAATTATTATTCTGTAAAAAATTGACAATGGCAAGAAAATTATGAGTTATTTACTTTAATAAATATAATTCAGGAGGAAATACACATCCCGCTCCGCTTAACTCGAAAAAATTGTTAATTAAGACTACGTATGAGTTACGGCTCATTTTGACCGTATTTTTCACATTTGTAAATATTCCCCGGAACTATATCAACATTAGGCTTGTTTTGAAGCTAATATTTTAAATTTACGGGTTTTAAATAAATTTTAATTATCCTAAAATAACTATTTTATTTATTTATATGTGTATTTATAATAGTTAGTCTGTATTTAATTTAAATTAGGGGAATGGGGTTAATTTAAAAACTTTGGGGGGGGGGGGGGTTTATTAAAAAGGGGAGGGGAAGTTTAATAAAATAAACACCCCCCCCCCCCCACGTTTTCATTTGCTCACCCGCCTCTCTCTCTCTTCGTCAAGGCCGCTTTTTAGGGCTAGGGTTTTGCCGCCTCTAGTGGTTTCACGGTGGTTTTTCGACTGAAATTGAAAGGGTTTTTATGTCCTTTTATTGTTTATGTCGATTCCAGGTTCAATTGCGTTTAATTTTTCATGAAATTGCATTAGTTATTCCCTTTTTTCATGAATGTTGCGCGGGTTACGCATGCTTGTGGTTACCATGGGCGGGACCTCGAGTCCCTTTCTAGCTTGTGCACCACATGCGTTTACATGGATGCCTAGGGTAATTTCCACGAGGGTCCGCTGGTTTTGGGTACGAATTTGAGGGTTTTTATCCCCTTGGTACAAAGTTGGTACAATTATACCGTTAAGGTAGTACAATATACGTAGTGTATGCTGGCATTCGTATTATCCTCCTATTTATATGATTTTTGTGGATGTTTATTTGAAATTTAGGGTACAATTAGTTAGCATTGGATTTTGTCCTATCTGATTTTATTTTGAAATGGAAATAAGGTACGAATTTGAGGGATTTTTTGGGGGAAAATGAAGGCCAGGTGTCCTTTATTGTTTGTCCTAGGATTCCCATATAATTGGTGCTATAAATAGCAAGTAAAAAAAGAAGAAAGGGGTCCAGATTTTTGTTATATCCCGTATTTTGAACAACGGGACAACTTGTGTGAATTCGGAGAAGTTAGGGGCAAGGCTATCCCGAGAGACGTTCGTTGTTTTAAAGGCTTAAAATTGTGTATGATTTCAATGTCTTGAAAATGTTAAAAGAACACTTGGAGGAATTTTTCCATTTTTAGTAAGTGGACTATTTTGGGAAAGTTGAAAAGTCAAAAAAAATATATACAAAGAGGCAAGGGTGGCCGGCCACTTCATTGTGGGCCAAGGCCACATGGAACATGTGATATATTATAGAAGATGACTAAGTCATCTTCAACACTTAGCCAAAAAAATTCTAGAGAAATCAAGAAACTAAAGAGAAGAAAAAAAAAAAAAAAGCCTATTCGGCCATTGGAGAAAAAAAAATAAGACCAAATTCCTTCCATCAAAAAAATAAATTCCTCAAGCAAACTTGTTAATTCAAGGGTGCTAAGTAACGTGGCGGTGTTGTTTCGGACAATAGTTCGTTCGTTTGTTCTAACGACCAACTTTGGTCAAGTTAAGAAGTTGAAGAGGAAAGGTGAGTTTAATCTTGTTTTCTTGTGTTATAGATGGTGTATATGTGTTGTTGTATGTTAAAATGGAAGAAAATCATGTTAGGAGGAAAGTTGAAGTTGGCCGTGGGTGGTAGGTTTGGCCATGTGTATGTGTGTTGTAGTATAAATCATGTATTAATGTTAATTAGCATGTTATAATTGTAGTGGTGTGAAGAAAAGAATGAAATCACCCCTAGGTGTGGAGTTGGGTGTTGGCCGAATGGCCTTCCTTTGGGTAGTCTTGAATGAACAAATTGTCGTCAGTGTTTTCGTTGTCGTCGTTATGAATTTTATAAGGCAAAATGCAAGTTTGATGACTTAGAATGATGTTATGTTGGTTATGGCATGACTTGAGAGTTTATGTGAATTTTATGTAATTTTTACATTTATGAATATTGCATTGTTAGTATGTGGATTAATGATGTAAAACATGAATTTGGAAGAGAAGAGTGAAATTGATGTTGTTCTCGGGTTTGGGACCCTTTCGGGTACAATGGAACAATATTTGGAATGTTGGAAAAATTGTATGAATTGCTTAAAGTGTCGTCGCATATGGTTTGAATGGGTTTGGATTGGTAGTTGAACGCATGAGCGTTAATGTCAATTTGGTTTCATGAAGTTAGTTGATTATATTGGAATACCTCTAAGTATATAGCAATATATGTATAGTGTTGGAATATGTTGGAATTGAATATTAATGTTGGAACGTATTGTGAATCGACTATTATTGTTGTGGTTTGGTTTCTTGTTGGGTTGTTGTTGAAACTAGCCGAGTTGAAATCTCGGGGTGGGTGCATTTAGAGGAAGTCTTTGCCAAATTTCTATAGAATCTAATGTTCGTTTGGAATTGAATGCCTAAATGTGTATGGCTAATGTTAATGTACCTTGCGTTATGTAGATCTTGGAGTTGCCGAGGGTTGAGGCTTGGTTTGTATTGCGGTTGAATAAGGTATGTAAAGCGTCGCTTCTTTCCTTTGGCATGTCCTAGTGCTATTAGGCTATGACCCGAGCCTCGGGGTCGTTCTATTCTTAAATCCGAGCTTAGACACGTACTTGTTTGATCCTAAAGATTGATTCATTATTATGTTCAATGTAAGGTTCTTAAGTTTTCAAATACATGACTTTTTCAAAAGATTTATGAAAGTTTTGACTATAAAGAGGTCCCGAACTTCAAACGTCCGTAACTTTTGCATACGACCTCGAAACGCCCCAAAACATAATATGTAAGTTCATGAGGCCTCACTCTCCCCTACCCTCGTAGTCGGGCTCCGGACGGGGGTCGGCGCCGTCCGTGGGGGCCGCGGCCTTTCTATGCTATCTTTATGGATTTTTTGGAAAATTTAATATTTTCTTCACTATGATTTTCTCATATGGATTTCTTGTTTACTTAATACGTACTGTTTATGATTTCGATGCATATGATTAATCACGACTCCGCTCGTGCTTACGGTTAGTGCTTCGTTCCCCGATCCCGGCCGGTTATGTTTCGTGCGCGTTATGACATACTCGGTGTGATGTCCGTGTTACGGTTCACCGAGCTCCTCGCTGAGAGCCGGGGTCCCGTTCATATGTGGTGTTATCTTTCGTGTTTGGTGTTATGGTTGGTTATGACGTGTGATGGGGATATGTCGGGTTACGAGATATGAAACCTTCGGTGTGACGTCGTGGTATGGCGCCATCGACCGTGGCGACCATCGTTCTAAGAGCCCGTGCATGACTTATATTTTAATTACATATCCGACATTTTACATATCATATCATATTTTCGTATTCGTTATTGTGATTCGTATATCGCTTTTACATACTCGCACATATTCCGTACCGACCCCCGTTTCTGGGTCGTTCGTCATGCCCGCAGTACGTACGTTCGCCTTGGTGATCCACCCGCTTAGGATACCTATTCGCCTTTTCGGGGAGTGCTCCTTCTTTCGGAGCTCATATATTTTGGTATATATTATCTTCTGATGTACATGTACATTATTATTCAGGGGTGCGATGGGGCCCTGTCCCGTCATATGATTTCGTTATTCTGTTTAGAGGCCTGTGGGTATGTATGTGGGTTATGGCTATGTCTGTACAGCATATGTATATGTGATATGTTCTGGGCGGTTCACCGCCACGGCAGCCTTGTCGGCTCGCCTGTATTTGTGTATATGAATATGTTGGCCATGTGTGGCCTTTGTTGGTATTTTTTGCGTGCAGGTTGATTTTTGTTAGTAAGAAAAACAGAGGAAACTCTGCCCAAATTTTTCTAAATATTTGTACTACTATTCTTGGGACTTTGGTACATACGGGTGCCCAGGTCGGGCGCTAGTCGCGGCCTACGGGGTTGGGTCATGACAATTTTACCCCCCTAAAAAAAGGGCTATGTTCCATAAACCCTAGCTGGTTTTCAGTAGATAAATAGATACAAAAATCCAATATATATAGAGAAGAACATAAAAATAAGGGGAGGAGGTGATTTTAAGGATTGAAAAAAGGTTTTGTTGCTTGGAGTGTTGAATCAATCCCTTTTTGATCTTTGGGGTGCCCCAACAAAAGATAAATTCTTACTTCAATCCTTGTTTTCATTTTGAGCGATGATTATTTACTATTTGTGATGATTGCTTGTTAGAAAGATTGATTACATTGGCTGAATTTATGGTTTAGTGGTTAGTTGAATATTTTGTGTCTTTTGTTGGGATTTGAAATTAAAAATGAGTTAGGAAGCTTAAAGTTAGATAGTGCTAAGTAATTTTGAGTTGCTTAAGTTAATAAAAAAAATGAAGAAAGAATAGTCCAGGTTAGGATGCTTGACACTAAGTGAAGAAGAGTTGTTGTTTTGACCTAAATTAGTTACTTTTAATAAGTTCTTGTTGAGTAATACTGGCTGGTTGAAAACCTGCCTTGGTTTGTGACCCTGCATCTTCTTAAACTTTGTTTGATGATTTGGAAATTATGAGCTAGATTGGAAAATAGTTTTGAAGGTTTTTGGAAAGGAAATATGATTAAGTGAAAATACTTTTAAGTTCAAACATGTTTCTTTTGAACCTGTTTTAGTCACAAGTATTAAAAGAACTTCTTTCCTTTATTGTTGGGTAACTGTTTATTTGTTTCAATAGTTTGATTTATTTAGAACTACATGATTGATTCTAAGGATGTTAAAACATGTCTTAAACAAGTAAGTCTTTTTGAAAATAGATCCTAGAGTCTTGTTTGAAGCTTAAATGCAACTCATGAAAACTTGTGTATCTCACGTGAGTTTTGAGTTGAGAAATAGGATTTGCAAGTCATTCTTGATTTTTCTTTAAAAATGCTAAATTTGATTGAAGGTCTTATAACCTGATTTGTGATCTTGTTAGTTCCTATTTTGAAAAGAAAAAATGATTCGAAGAGAGTAAGAGTTGTTCTTGAGATATAGTATGAGGATTTGAAGTTTAAAACTGTCTAAGTATAAGTTATGGTTCAATAGGAAGTTTGGATGCTTTATTAGTCGTTAACTTTGACAAAATAAATTAGAAAAGGTTGTAAGCTAATCTTTTGTGTGAACTATGTAGTTGTTGAGATTCTAGACTTAGCTAGATGCTAAGCATAAAGTTAGGACCTATCTCTATTAAACCACAGTCTTATGAGTTTGAGTATCTTTACAATTGCCCTTATTTGAAAACTTTGAAGGTTTAAAATAGAATAGACCAAAAATGCCCCTCCCCCCCTTGTTTTAATATTTGTCCTGCTTTGAAGTCATTTATGTTGTAAGAAGCTGGGAAATTGAATTGTATCTTTCAAGAAATAAGTATAGAGGTTCAAACCAGTTTTAAAGCTAAGTGTAGTTCCTAAATCTGTAGAAGTTGTTTTCCTTTCTTTGTAAGTCATAATTTGGTGAAAAACTGTTTGTTCATGGCTTGAGTCCTAAAAGAAAAACCAATTTGGCTTAATCACAGTTTCTAAAGCACTCAGTTTTAGGATTTTTAATAGTCAAAAAGCTTGGGAATTAAGTAGAAACTAACTTAAAATTATGTGACATCCTTACTAGTCCAATCTATCCTCTTGTGTTTCAAAAGATAAGTTCCAAAAAAAAAGAAGTGCATTTGTCTATTTTGTTCTGCGCTGTTTTGACTGTGTCAGCCATTATCTGTCTTGTTGATTCTAGTATAGGTACGATATGCCTTCTATGAGTTTCTTTCTAGTTCTTTTGAACTGTTGAAATTCTTGTTTGGTAACTGTCTTAGTTGTGTGGCTTGTAATGTGGGAAATTTGACTTGAAAATTTTCCTAGACTAGACTATATGTCTCATATCGGCCTTACTTAGACACTGTTTGGCTTAGTTGAGACCAATCTAGCCTAGAATCCTCCTTTGTGTGATAGCATTTATAACTTGCATTGTTTAGAGCAATCTCACTATTTGGAAGGAAATAAACCTTTCAAATAATAGGAATCTCTAAGACTGAAATCTTGAAAGGAAAGAAAAGGGTGAAAATCTGTTGTGATTTGAAACCACTAAACCGTGAGTGCAATAGTGCTAAGTTTGGCATTTTGTTCATTTTTCTAAATTTGAGAAGCTTGAGTGAAACTGTTTTTTATATAAGACTCCTGTGATTCATGTTTAAGTGATTGAGGTACATATTGAACCTAGTATTAGTTGCATGTATGTAAGCTTGTGAGTCTCATCTCTGTTTACTATTTGATTGCAATTACTGTTGAACTAATAGGCTAAAAGTTGTAAAACTGGAAGATGTGAACCTATTATCTATAGAGTGTGTCCCATGATTCATTTGAATGACTGGTTGTCTTGGCTTTATACCTGAACAAATTCCTCTAATAATGTAAAACATAGTCTATGAGCCTGGTCTGGGCAGATAAACCCCTTTTGTTGACATAACATTTAGTGTTGAAGGAAGTCTAGGATATAAATAGGACCTGGAAGAGGCTCCACCCCTATTTTCTGCTTGAATTTCCTTCATTTGAATCCCTGAGGCATTTCTGTTAGTTGGAATGTGCATTACAATTTGATTTTGAGACTAGAAACTGACTTATATGGGAAAGAAAATCTGGTATTAGAGCTTTATGTGAACTGTTCCTTCTTTTCCAAAGCTGAGCTAGATTACTTGATTGTTTGCCCATTTTGTTTCTTCTTTCTTGATTGCCTTTGTGATAGCTGGACTTTGAAATTGCTTGAAATATGGTTGAAGAGGCTGAATACAAAGATTGTGAACCTTTTTTCATTGAAATATGTTGTGTTGAACATGGAAGTTTTTTTTAAAGGAAAGCTATGGATATTCTTGAAAAGCTAGACAACCTTTTCTTTGCTTTCTTTTTACTTGGTTGTTTCCTCTTTCCTTGGCTGATGTATGATCCCATGTTGAACCTTAATTGCTGAAAATACCTTCTTTGAACCCTATTTGAATTGGTACACTTAACTGGTCAAGGGATGGATGTGAAATAGTTGTAATTTGCCCTTATTGTTTTATGGATGTTGTTGTGTCTATGGGTGAAACCTCTTCATGACTATCTAAGTCGAAACTTACATTTGAAACTACTGCTTATATCTACCTGATTCCTATTAGAAATTACCTGGAGATCTGTATAAGTGTCTTTGTCTAAAAATTGACTTCTAAGATTATCTGTGTAATTGTCATTTGCTCCCACTAGTTTTATAAGACAATTGGGAAACAAGTTCAGATTTGGAATACCATTTAGAGGCCTTTGAATGCCTCATAGAATTTGTTATTGTTGAGTTGCTTATGGCTTGTCTTAACCGTGTTTGAAAATCCCACCTGTGCATTATCTTAAACCTGTAAACGTCTTTGTATTTTCTGGAAAAATCTAGGTTGGCACCTTTACTTTGAGACTTGGTTTAAAACCTGTTGACTATCCAAATGAATTTTCAAAACTTGTTGAGTGTAATTTGAAAACCTTGAAAACTAAAAGTATATTTAGGTCAAATTGGTACTATTTCATTTTGCTTGAACCTACAATATGTTGGTTTTAGTTTTAGGTGATGACTCATCTCCATGCAATTTTCTTGCATTGACACTTCTTCAAAAGTTTTGCATTTGACTTATGAACAGCTTGCTTGCTTGGAACTACTTGGTTTTTCTTCCTGTGCTAGTTGAGTCACTTGGTGACACTTTTGCTCTTGAATTTGTTGATAACTGGCCTTGTAGCTGTGCATTATGAGAGTCTTTTGATTGTTTGTTTAGTCTTAATTGGTAATTAGATATTTAAGTTTCAACTTGTAGCATTTGTTGGGTAGATTTGATGTTTTTTGTGTGGTTTAAATGTGATGTTTGAGAGTTGATATTAGCCGAGAATGAAGTGTATATTTAGGTGTATGGAGGGTATGCCCTTCATGGGTTTTGCTATCTATTTTTGACAGTGTATCAGTGGTATACAGTGTATATTCACAGTTTGACACTTAGAATATTTCAGAGCTGTTAGTCATTGGGCCACAGTTCTGGGCCTGTCCGTCTACACAGTTGATCTATTAATTGTTGGACCCTTTTTGCATAAATTGTCCCTTATTTTATATGTTTAATAATTTTGATCTTGGCCCAAAAGCATTGTAATTCATTTTTGGCTTTGTAATTTAAATACCATCCTCGGTTTCATTACTAATACTATGTATACCTATTTTTTGTGATTACCCTATACGTTGGTGGGTCCATCGAGGCCCACTAAAAATTCTAGATCGAGTCTACCCCTAGCATGGATGGCATAAGCATTAGAACACATTACTGGAGCGGAAAATATTAATTTGTGCACTCTGCTGTTGGGCTTGGTCGGCCCAACTCCCTATTCTATTTAGTTTCTGTACTTTAATTCATATTGTGTATGTTTTATTGGAACCTTTAAGATTATCACATATTTAGAGCCGCAAAAACTATTTTTTGAAAACTTAAAAAGGCTGACTTTTTTTTGGATTTTTTTTTTAAAAAACAGCCTCTTTGATTAATTATACTTGTTTAATATTAAAACATCTTTAAAATTGAGGATAATGACTTTTGGGACAAAAAATTTGACAAACTTAACTAATATTTTAACAAAAATGATCATGGACCCGTGGACTATTAGACCATTTGGACAAGATGTGGACTCGAACTATTTTGATTAACTTAGACATAAAATGACTAAAAATCTAAAATATGGAATACGGTTAAAATATGGATAATAATAGCATGCCAAAAATGATTTTCTTAAAAACTTAACTAAAAAATCTTTTAAACTCGGGTGGGCTTAAGTAGTGTTCTACTTAGGTTAACGCCTTCGGGTTTTAACCTAGGTGTGTTAATCCGAAACCCAAAACGCTCAATTGTGGGCAAAATTTTACCACTTTTATTTCTTGAAAAAGTTGTATTTTTGCATGAATGACTAAACTTTTATTGCGGAAATCTAAAAAAAAAAAAAGCAGTTTTATCACAAACAATTTATATCTACAAAGGCGTACTATTAGTACCCGTAGGTCAACTGTATTTTAAGGATCATGTTGTATTTTTGCATGAATGACTAACCTTTTATTGCGGAAATCTAAAAAAAAGCAGTTTTATCACAAACAATTTATATCTACAAAGGCGTACTATTAGAACCCATAGGTCAACTGTATTTTATGGATCCTTAATACGGGGGTGCCTAACACCTTCCCACGGGGATCACCGGAACCCTTACCCAAACTTTGGTTAGATTAGGATTCTTTTAAAATTTAAACGTTTTTTTTTCAAACGGATTTTTCCTAATTTCCTAAAACTTAGGTGGCGACTCTAAAATAAAGTCCATTTAAAGCACCATCCACGTAGAAGTATATTTTTTTTCTTTTCCCGGTACGATTGACAACTGTACTTCCCCGACACTTTTCTTTTTAAATGAGGCAAGTGCGAATACGAATTGAAAAAAATAGAACCGCTACAGCAGGACTCATCATTTGGAGGCGGATTAAAAGCAACCAAGAGGGAAGCAGAAGCCGGAGTCAAAACATGCGGAGCTAACGTGGAACTTGTCACGACCCGAACCATGGCCTGGGCGTAACACGGCACTCGGTGCCTAAATTCATGTGACCGAGCGAACCCATAGGATGGTTGAACCAACATGTGATATCAAAACATGCAATAATAAGGAAATAAAACTAACACATGCTGATCTAGTAAAAAGGTCTGATTGGAAATATATATAAATGCGGAAATACTGATTAAGTCTGAACGTCTGAATAAATAGCCCACAAGGCTAAAACATAAAAGATTGCTAATATCTGAATGACTAGACTATATCTATGAAGCCTCTAAAGATAACTATCTAAATGCTGGGAAGACTGAAGCAGGATAACGCCCCGAAGGAACCGGGGCTCACAAATAGCTGATACGAGCGGGTCCAAGCTAGGTGGATCGTCAACCTGTATATCGTGGCCTGCATCGCGAGATGCAGGCCCCCAAGCAATAAAAGGGACATCAACACATTTGAATTATACTGTATGTAAAGCAATTGAAAGAAAGAATATAAGTACTGGAACTGAAATTGAAACTGAACTAAATAGGAAAGTAAGAGTCTGAAATACTCCCTATTCTGAATGAAGAATCACCTGTAAAGCTGTAAATATAACTGTGGCCAAGTGCCAACATAATATGCACAAAAAATGTGGGCTCCGGCCCAAGCAATACGTATGCATAAACTGTGGCCTAGGGCCCGAAAATACAGATACAGGTGTTCAACATTAAACAATTTACAAGACTGAGACTGGCTATAGCTGATAGCATGATAACTGTTTTTTATTATGGAACTTAAGAAAATAACTGATTATACACTGACTGAGACTCATGTGATGTCAATACACAAGTCTATAATGATTACGTACTGAGTTCATGATATTCAAAATGATCACCATGAATAAATTATGAAACTATAACCCTAAAAGATAGCAGTTCTATAACTATTCAAGAAACTAGGGCTAAACTCTATTCTGAGTCAAATTACTAATAAGCATGTGGAATGAGGCGTAGGGAGAATCATAAACGTTCCTTAACGTAGATAGTAGCCTCACATACATGTATATGCTCCAAGTCTTGTAACTACTGGTCTGAAATTGAAAAGAATCCCAAAAGTCTAAGTCTTAAACCCTTAGGTGGGTTTTCTTGAAAACCCTAGGTTAAGAACACTGATTACCCAATTAGGTTAGATGAACACATGATTTAATCCACTTGGAATAGGCTAGGATAGCTTACCTTAGTGTTCTTGATGGTGGAGGAGGAGAGTGGGTCGTTCTAGGGTTTAGGGACTTGTAAAAATAAAAAGTAGAACTGAACCAGTATTTATAAGTTTTGGTGCGGGTTGGGAAATACGGACTAAAATACGGTCTGTATTCAAATTACGGACCGTATTCTGGACTATAATTAATCATGTTCCGAAAACAGAAGCACTGCCTTAATCCTCTCCTCAAATACGATCTAAATTACGGGTCGTAAACGAAATTACGGTCCGTAATTAACAATATAATTTCCCAAGCAAAATTCCAGAATGTACAGTGAATTTGGATGACATTTTACGATTTGAAATACGGCCCGTATAATGAAATACGGTCCGTAATCTGGGGCGTAAATACCCATCTGATAATTGTAGAGAATTTTCAATTCTAACATTCTCTATATAATTTTCTAAGTCTAAAATCATGGTCAAGGCTTAAGTTAAAGGTCTGAGGTGTTACGATATCTCTCACTTGGGATCATTCGTCCTCGAATGAAGGATTCTGTTAAAGTGTGATTGCTAAGACATGTGTACACTAACTGACATGCGCACATGAATGCTGAACTAAAAGGGCTGAGCTGAATTATCCGCCGAACCGAATGACTATTGAACTGGTCGGTCGCTAAACCTGGCCGACACCGGGAACGGGAAACCATGAAAGGAAATCTGAATGAGAAGATAAATTACCTTCAACGCTTTCTGTTGACTCTTCAAAGAGATGGGGATATCTGGACTTCATGTCCTCTTCTGCTTCCCACGTAGCTTCTTCAACTTTCTGACTCCTCCAAAGGACTTTCACTGAAGCAACTTCTTTCGTTCTCAACTTGCGAACCTGACGATCAAGGATTTTCACTGGGACTTCTTCATAAGTCAAACTATCATTAACTGTTATGCTATCAGTCGGGACAACCAACGAGGGGTCTCCCACACACTTTCTCAACATGGACACATGGAACACTGGGTGCACCGCAACCAAGTCTTGCGGCAACTCAAGCTCATAAGCCACTTGACCAACCTTTCGCAGAATTCTGTATGGTCCAATATAGCGGGGACTAAGCTTCCCCTTCTTACCAAATCTCATGACACCCTTCATAGGCGAGACTTTAAGAAATACCCAGTCATTAATTTAAAACTCTAAATCCCTTCGTCTCATATTTGTGTAAGACTTCTGGTGACTCTGTGCCGTTTTCAACCACTCCTAAATTAACTTGACTTTCTCCATAGCCTGATAGACCAAGTCTGGTCCTAACAATTCAGCTTCACCAACTAACCAACCAATTGGTGATCTACATCTGCGCCCATACAAAGATTCATGCGGTGCCATCCCAATACTAGTATGGTAAATATTATTGTAAGCAAACTCAATAAGAGGTAAGTGGTCATTCCAATTACCTTTGAAATCAAAGACACCTGCCCTCAACATATCCTTAAGGGTCTGAATGGTGCGCTCTGCCAGGCCATCTGTCTGAGGGTGAAAAGCTGTACTGAGATTAACCTTTATACCCAATCCTTTCTGAAAGGATTTCCAAAAGTTTTCTTTGAACTAAGCACCACGATCTGAAATAATGGACACTGCAGTCCCATGAAGTCTGACAATTTCACGAAAATATAACTTGGCATAGTCCTCCGCTGAATCTGTTGTCTTAACTGACATGAAGTGCGTTGACTTCGTAAGTCTGTCCACAACCGCCCAAATTGAATCATGCCTCTTAACTGAATGAGGTAGACCTGCTATGAAGTCCAAATTTATCATCTCCCACTTCCAAACGGGAATATAAATATTCTAAGCCAAGCCACCACTCCACTGGTGTTCGGCTTTCACTTGCTGACAATTTGGACACTTAGCCACAAAATCTGCCATATTCTTTTTCATATCGTTCCACTAATAAATCACCTTAAGATCATGATACATTTTCATGGAACCTGTGTGAATAGAATACCTAGAATGGTGAGCTTCTGACATAATTCGCTCTCTGAGCCCATCTACATCTGGAACACATAATCTACCTCGATATCTCAAGGTACCATCATCTCCCCCTTGTTCAAACGTCGTCGTCTTATGCTTGTGAATCCCTTATCTCAGCTGCAACAAGTAGGGTTCTTTATGTTGCTTCTCTTTAACTTCAACCACTATAGAGGAAAGGGCTCTATTCTGAACAACCACACCGCCATCCTCGGAATCTAAAAGTCGAACTCCAAGACTGGCTAAACAATGAACTCCTTGGTCATAACTCTCTTATCTACATCAATGTGAGCTAATCTTCCCATGGAACGCCGACTAAGAGCATCGGCTACAACATTTGCCTTCCCTGGATGATAGAGAATGTCCATATCATAGTCCTTAAGAAATTTGAGCCATCTTCTCTTCCTAAGATTCAACTCTCTTTGCTTGAAAATATACTGTAGGCTTTTATGATCGGTGGAAATATCAACATGCACTCCATACAAGTAGTGACGCCATATCTTAAGTGCAAAGACCACAGCTGCCAATTTTAGATCATGAGTCGGATAATTATTTTCATGAGCCTTAAGCTTTCTAGATGCATAAGCCACAACTTTACCATGGTGCATTAAAACATAGCCAAGACCAACTCCTGAAGCATCACAATAAACTATGAATTCCTCGATTCCTTCTGGTATTGTCAAAACTGAAGCAGAAGTCAATCTCTTCTTTAACTCTTCCAAACTCTGTTCACATGCATCTGACCATTGGAATTTGGCCTTCTTCTGAATCAACCTAGTCAACAGAGCTGAGATAGAGGAAAATCCCTCAACAAATGCCTGTAATAACTTGCCAGACCTAAGAAACTTCTGATGTCTGATGCTGAGGTGGGTCTGGGCCAGTTTTTAACAGCGTCGATTTTCTAAAAGTCCACTTTAACACCTTCTCCTGAAATCATATGGCCTAAGAATGCCACTGACTTTAGCCAAAACTCGCACTTTGAGAATTTTGCATAAAGCTCATGATCCTTGAGTGTCTGCAATACTATCCTGAGGTGCTCTGCATGGTCAGCCTCACTACGAGAATACACCAATATGTCATCAATAAACACAATGACAAATAAGTCGAGATAAGGCTTGAAGACTCTATTCATAAGATCCATAAAAGCTACTGGTGCATTCGTCAACCCAAACGACATGACAAGAAATTCAAAATGACCATAGCGAGTTCCGAAAGTGGTTTTCGGAATATCAACCTCCATAACCTTCAACAGATAGTAGCCTGATCTGAGGTCAATCTTGGAATAACACGAGCACCCTGAAGTTGATCCAATAAGTCATTGATTCTGGGAAGAGGATACTTGTTCTTAATGGTGAACTTGTTCAGCTGGCGGTAATCTATACACATACGTAAGGATCTATCCTTCTTTAGTACAAGCAAGACCGGTGCGCCTCAAGGTGAGACACTTGGCCACATAAATCCCTTGTCAAGAAGATCCTTCAACTGAACTTTTAACTCCTTCAATTCTGCTGGGGCCATTCTATACGGTGGAATAGATATCGGCTTAGTGCCGGGAAGTAGATCAATTCCAAAGTCAATTTCCCAATTGGGAGGAACTCAGGGTAGATCATCTGGAAAGACTTCTGGAAACTCACTGACAACTGGTACTAACTGAAGAGTTAGAGTTTTGGCATCTGTATCCCTGACTCTGACTAAGTGGTAAATATACCCCATGGAGATCATCTTTCTGGCTCTAAGATAGGAAATAAATCATCCCCTAGGCGCTACTAAATTACCCCTCCATTCTATGAGTTCATCGGGAAAATCAAAGGTTACTATTTTGGTTCTACAACCCACTGAGGCATAACAGGACAACTAACCAATCCATACCCATGATTACATCAAAGTCTACCATTTCTAATTCTACTAAGTCTGCTATGGTTTTGTGATGATAGACTGACACTGGATAGCCCATATAAATACGTCTAGCTATAACTGACTCCCCAACTGGTGTGGCTACTTCAAAGGGTTCACGCAACTGTTCGGGCTGTATCCCAAACTTCTTAGCAATATAAGGGGTTACATAATATAGAGTGGATCGTGGGTCCATAAGAGCAAAAACATCGAAGGTGAAGACTGTTAGCATACCTGTGGCAACATCTCTACGGACTTCTGTATCCTGACGTCCTGACAGTGCATACAGACGGTTCTGGCCACCGCTTGTATTTCCAGACTTTACTACTCCACGCCCCTGCTGGGCTTGGGAATTTCGAGGAGTTGCTGAATTAGTGGACTGAGCTACATTACTATTACCTCCGGTATTCTGTCTTGCTGATAGACAATTCCACAGAAAATTCTGGCTAACCACACCCAAAACAGCCATCCATGCCTGAACGGCATACTGTTGAATGTTTCTTACCACAATTGTTACAAGTAGGGTGTTGGAAACCACGGTCGGTCACGTTGGCCTGTGACTGTGAGCCTGCTGTTTTGAAGTTTCGGCCTTTCTGATTAAACTTGGACATCTGAGATGGGGCACTTGCTATAGAAGGAGCAGGTACTGATGACCTATTCTTAAAGAATGGACAGTTCCCACCTCCTTGAGATCCTCCCTGACTGAAATTACCAGCAAACTTAGCCCTCTTGTTGAACTCTCTATCCTTCTGCTTTTGCAGGGCTTCTTCTTCCTTCAACCTAGTCTCGTTACCTTGTATGAATGCCAGTCTCTTCAAAATAGTCATCGTGTCATTCTGAACAGTCGTATTGGTATCCGTGTGTAATTCGGGTTTAAGCCCAAGTACAAACCCTCTAACCATGGCCCTCATATCCGGAACCATGTGAGGAGCATGCTTGGACAATGACACAAACTTGAGATAATAGTCCAGAACAGTCATGTCATTCTGCCTTAGATTCTCAAACTCAGTGGCCTTAGCTTCCCTGACCTCAATTGGCATGAAGTGCTCGATGAAAGCGTCTGCAAATTCATCCCAAGTAGCAGAACGCGCATACTCCCCTCAGGACTGTTCCCATGTCTCATACCAAATATGGGCCACATCTTGCAGCTGGAAAGCTCCAAGTTCCGCTGCCTCTGTATCAGTAGCATGCATCATCCAAAATACATTCTAGAGTCCATCAATGAAATTTTGCTGGTCCTCATCCTTCTTTCACCCTGTAAACACTAGCGACTTCATCCGTAGAAACTCCTGAGTCCTAGAACTATTTGACCCAATTCTAGCACCTGAGCTAGGAGCCATTTCTTGTCGCTGGGCCTGGTTTGCCAAAATCTGAGTGAGCAGCTGAATAGCTCCTCTAACATTCGCGTCTGAAGCATTGGGAGGTGTAGCTGTAGCATTAGCTATGGCGACTGTTTGAGCCTGAGTGTTCTCTTTTGTTACTGCATCAACGGTAGCCCTCTGGCTAGTAGCTGTATTCCTCTTGTTTTACTTTCGTTTCTGAGCCATTTCTGAAATACATAATTCGCACGAGTTAGAAGAATTCCTAAAAGTACTGCTCTAATTGCACGAACTAGAGTATGAAAGAAGTGAAACAAATCCTGGATGTCTTGGTGGTCAACTGTTTATATGTGTGGGGCCCTCACACATATAAAGGCAACCCCACTAGACACGGCTTCATAGACTTCCAAAGATAATTCAACCTACTGCTCTGATACCAAATTTTATCATGCCTCGAACCATAGCCTGGGTGTAACACGGTACTCGGTGCCTAACTGTATATGACCGAGCGAACCTATAGGCTGGCTGAATCACCATGTGATATCAAAACATGCAATAATAAGGAAACAAAACCAACACATGCTAATCTACAAAAAAGGTTTGACTGGAAATATATATAAATGCGATAATACTGATTAAGTTTGAACATCTGAATAAATAGCCCACAAGGCTAAAACATAAAAGATTGCTAATATCTGAATGACTAGACTATATCTATGAAGCCTCTAAATATAACTATCTAAATGCTGGGAAGACTGAAGCAGGATAACGCCCCGAAGGAACTGGGGCTCACAAATAGCTGATATGAGCGGGTCCTAGCTAGGTGGATCGTTAACCTGTACATCAGCATATTTGAATTGTACTGCTATGAATTGTACTGATACGAGCAGGTCCTAGCTAAGTACTGGAACTGAAACTGAAAATAAACTAAACAGAAAAGCAAGAGTCTGAAATACTCCCTGCTCTGAATGAAGAATCACCTGTAAAGCTATAAATATAACTGTGGCCTAGGGCCCAAATAATGTGCAGAAAAACTGTGGCCTAGTGCCTAAAAATACATATACAGGTGTTCAACATTAAACAATTTACAAGATTGAGACTGGCTATAACTGATAGCATGATATTTGTTTCTGATTATGGAACTTAAGCAAATAACTGATTATACACTGACTGAGGCTCATGTGATGTCAATACACAAGTCTGTAATGATTACGTACTGAGTTCATGCTATTCAAAATGATCACCATGAACGAATTATGAAGCTATAAACCCTAAAAGATAGCAGTTCTACAACTATTCAAGAAACTAGGACTAAACTGTATTATGAGTCAAATTACTGATAAGCATGTAGAATGAGGCGTAGGGAGAACCATAAACGTTCCCTAACATAGATAGTTAACCTCACACACATGTATATACTCCAAGTCTTGTAACTATTAGTCTGAAATTGAGAAGAATCCCAAAAGTCGAAGTCTTGAACTCTTAGGTGGGTTTTCTTGAAAACCCTAGGTTAAGAACAATGGTTACCTAATTAGGTTAGATGAACACATGATTTAATCCACTTGGAATAGGCTAGGATAGCTTACCTTAGTGTTCTTGATGGTGGAGGAGGAGAGCGGGCCGTTCTAGGGTTTAGGGACTTGTAAAAATAAAAAGTAGAACTGAACCAGGTATTTATAGGTTCTAGTACGGGTTGGGAAATACGGATAAAAATACGGTCCATATTCTGGACCGTAATTAATCATGTTCCAAAAACAGAACCTCTGCCTTAAACCTCTCCTCAAATACGATCTAAATTACGGGTCGTAAACCAAATTACGGTCCGTAATTAACAATATAATTTCCCAAGCAAAATTCCAGAATGTACAGTGAATTTGGATGACATTGTATGATTTGAAATACGGGTCGTATAATGAAATACGGTACGTAATCTGGGGCATAAATCCCCATTTGATAATTGTAGAGAATTTTCCAATTATAACATTCTCTATATGATTTTATAAGTCTAAAATCATGGTCAAGGCTTAAGTTAAAGGTCTGAGGTGTTCTGAGAACTTTTCTTGGGCGGGCAACCGGTCAAAAACCATGTACGAAAGTCAATCTTTCTACACCAGGATTGAAACATCACTTCAAGCAACTGAACTCATAAATCCTTCAAAAAATGGTTTTCGGTCTGATTTTTCATCGGAAATGATCAAAGGGATTCCCACATAAAGGCATATTCCTTTTCGGGCCATCGAGTCGAGCTACAATTGGCCTGATTCCCAAAGCCAGGGATATGTACGCTGCTCAAATTTTGAGGATCGGCCATATTTCTATAATTATCTCGAGATAATATAATTTTTATTTTTATTTTTAGTCCTCCTAGAGTCAGAACTACAAACGGCCTGAATTCTCATATAACCTGAGATATGTGCGAAGCCCAATGATCGAGGTCCGGCCATATTTTCAAAAATTTCGCAAAAAGAAAGTCGTAATTTCTATTATTTGGTCAAAATTAGGTTTGTCAAAATTCGTAGCTCAAGGATGGCCTTACCATCCTCGAACTCCGATAGGGCAATTGTTGACACCTAATTTTCACCTCATCAGATGCGTATTTTAGTTTTCAAGTTTCCCGAGTCAAAGACTGAGTAAGGATACACCCTTAAAAAGGTTAAAATTTTAAAATCCCGAGAAAATGGCAAAAGGCTTCATTATTACTGAAAAAAAACCCTACGAGAAATACGAGTTATTTAAAGGTTAAAATTTTAAAATACAACTCATTTTTTACCGCATTCTTTTATATTTAAAAATGGCATTAAAACGACGCTTCATTATTATTTCAATATATGCATTTATAATAGATGGTCAAAAAAAAAAGCTTCTTTTGATAACTACGAGAAATACGAGTTATTTAATTTCATCAAATGAGGCGATATGGCAATTTTAGGGTTTCGCGGTGGTGTTTAATTCGAAAAAATATGTTACCAAGTTTAATTTTGTTTAGTTTTATATTGCAAGGCAATATTTTGATTTTTGTTAATATGACTAAGTTGTTTGTGAAATTATTGGTGTAAAGGCATCGGGAAGGCCGAGGGCAAATTTGGAATTTTGGAAATTTGTTTCGGAAATTACAAAACGAGCGTTCAACGAATTGGGCCAAGAAAAATTTGAAAAAAATTTGGGCCCAAAACTTAGGGGCAACCGGCCAAGGTTGGCCCAAGCTCCATTTTTAAGTGGTCATGTGATAACCACATGACCCTAAATTAATATATAAGTCTATGTATGCTTTAGAATTTTCAAGAAAACTCTTAGAACACAAAAAAAAAATTGAAGAGCAGCCATTTGAGGGCTCTCTACTGAACAAAAAAAAAAAAGAGAAAAAAATTCCAAGTCCTTTAATCTTGATTCCAAAATTATTTTCTTGTTGTATTAGTACTAATTCAAGGTCCCTTATCGACTTGGTGTAGTTGGTTCGGAAGATTAAGCTTTGGTTTTGTTGTTGAGACAACTTGAGGAAGTGAAGAAGATTGAAGAGAAAGGTAAGCATTTCATCCTTTAGTTTATGTTATGAAGATTTGGTTGTGTTGTAGTGCATGAAAATGAGTTGGAAGTATAGACAAATGGAAGTTTGCAAAGTGGATAAGGAACATAGGGTATGGCCGTGTGTGCACACCTAGTGTGTAATATAATTGTGTCAAATTTTATGTTGTATTATGAGTGTAAACATGATAGAAGTTGCATTGGAAAGGAAAGATGGAAAGAAAACTTGTTGAAGTGAAATCTTGCATGTGGCCGTGTAGAGTGGGGTAGAAGGAAACGTGTTGAACTTATTTTGTTTAATGCGTTAGTTGCGTCGTCGTGATCTTTGTAGTGTTTATGGATGTTTAATGACTAAAGTTTGGCGCTAGAAATGTATATATGTGTTATAGGAGCATATATGAGTTTGGACATAATGGATGTGTAACTATGGAAATGCATTGTTGAAGTGTTAGTTATGATGGTTGTTAATGAATTTAATAAATGATAATGTGTTATGAATATGTTAGTTGAAGAATAGAAGTTTTGGACGAGTTATGGCTTCGGTGGAAAAATTTGTATATTTTGCGAATAATATGAAAAACCCTATGTAATGCCTATGAATAATGTTGAAATGATTTTGGAGAGTAAATAAGTATGACAATGTTATGATCGGATTGAAAATGCGAAGTTAGTCGCAAGTTGTCGCTTATGCATAAAGATGTCGATTCGTACTAGTATGTGATCCTAGTTGATATTTAATGTTATTGGCTTGGTTGTTGTTGGTATCTGAGCCGAGATAGATTCTCGGGGTGTCATGTTTGTAGAGGAGATGCCGCCGAAATTTCGGTAGACCAATATTAGACTAAGTTGGAATTTTGAACTACATGAATAGTAACTGGTAAGAGTGACCATTTGCAGATTCGGACGAAACGGGATCTGAGTTTTGGGTGAGCATACGACGTATCTAAGGTATGTAAAGCCCCCTACTTCTTTCTTTGGCATGTCTTAGTATGCTAGGTTGATATCGGAACCCGGGAGCAATTACGCTCTTCGAAATCCAATCTACAAAACGGCTACTATTCATTCAATTCAATTGAAGCCTATTGACCCTATTTTGGGTAGAAAGCAATCTAACGTCCGAAGCCTATGTACATGTGATCTATTTACCTTGAAATCTTTAAGTATGATCTTATAGACCCTAAACGTCCATAAATTATGATTGCCACCTCGACTTGACCCGAGGTGGGCCCGCTGACCCCGAAATGCCTTGTTTGTCCTACTAGGATCCTTTTTGGATAAATTTCGATAAAGAATCTTCGATTTGAAAGTTGTTCATTATGAAATGACGCTTTGAACCCCATGAGATACTATGCTATGTCTTGGAACCATACGTACCATTTCGGAAATATTTTGTGGAATAAACTTCCGTACTAATTAATTATCTAAGCGTTTTTGATTAATAAATCGACTTATGAAGTAATCAAGTTTTGAAAAGCCTATTTTGACTTACAAATTGCATTATTTGCTCACGACTCTGTTCGTGCCCTATATGATTCCGTTCACGGTTCCGGGCCGGTTTTGTGATCGTGCGCTTTATGTTAATTCGGTAGTATCTTTGTGTTACGGTTTCCGAGACCTCGCCATAGGGCCGGTTACCGTTCTGGAGTTATCTTTGTGATATGGCTTATGATATGATTTGTATCATGATATGATGTGATATGCTCGGAGATGTTCGGAGATATGAAACCTTCTGGAGTTATGCTGTGTTGTGGCACCAGCGTCGGAGTGGTGACCACGTTCCTGAGCGTTATGCATGATTTTGATTTGCATTTTGTACATATGTTTTCCGTACAGATTTTGTTATATTAATTTGATATTTTCTCTCCGTATCTCTATTATGTTTGTTTGTGATCTAGACTTCTGTACTCTATGCTTTACATACTCAGTACTTCTTTCGTACTGACCCCCTTTCTTCGGGGGGCTGCGTTCATGCCCGCGGTACGGACGTTGGTGATCCCCCACCGTAGGCTACACACTTTCTCGCTGTCTTGGATCGCTCCTTTCGGTCCGGAGCGTACATTTTGGTATATATCTTTGTTATGTATGTTCTTATGTATATTTGGATTATTTTGGGTACGGCGGGGCCCTGTCCCGTCATATGATTCTGTCTGTCTGTCTAGAGGTCTGTGGACATATTCTGTGGGTTGTGCTTATTTCCGTATGACTGTGTTTGTATCTGTTGTGTTTGGGCGATTCCATTCGCCGCGGCGGCCAGTCCGTATATGTATATGATATTTTGTTGGCGGCGGCCGGTCCGCTTACGTATATGACATTTTGGATGGCCCAGTGTGGTCTCTGTTGGTATTTTCTGTGTGCAGGGTTATTTTGGTTAGTCCATAAAACAAAGGAAACTCTGCCGAAATCTTTCTGGAAATTATCTAAATTTGAAATATAGCCTTAACGGCTTCTGATATATATATTTGATCGTATTCGTTATGCTTTGCAATAGTAGTTGATGGATATGTTTGGGTGCCCAGCTCGGGCGCTAGTCACGGCCTACGGGGCTGGGTCGTGACAAAAGTGGTATCAGAGCGGTTTGTCCTCGGAGTGTCCACAGATCGTGTCTCGTAGAGTCTTGTTTATCGGTGTGTTGTGCACCACATCTATAAACAGGAGGCTACGGACATTTAGGGTGTTACCTTTCTTTGAATCTTAGATCGTGCGTTAGAGCTGTGTTATTAGGATGGCTCTTTCTGACCCAATTGTTATGTTTTCAGAGATGCCTCCGAAGAAGACGACGGCTGCCCAGAAGGGCAAGGCGAAGGCGGATGAGACTAGTCGAGCGCCGAGGGTTACACGGGCTCGTGCTCCGACTAGGCCTGGTATTATATTGCGGTCAGAGGGTTCCGCTACACCACCAGATAGGGCTGGAGCAGGACCATCAGCAGCTCCAGCCACGCAGGCGCCTGTGCCTCCAGCTCCCCAGCCCGGGGCAGAGGATAGGACACTCAGAGAGGCTGTCCAGCTATTGACGACACTGGTGGCAGGTCAGGTTCAGGGACGCAGACCGCGAGGAGATGATGATGATAGACAGGACAGTTTGCGGGTTCGTGAGTTCCTGACATGCGGACCTCCAGAGTTTTCCGGGTCTAAGCCCGAGGAGGACCCCCAGGACTTTATCCGGGGGATGAGGCGTGCAGTGGGACTGGTCAGAGCTTCCCATACCGAGTCCGTTGAGTTAGCCTCACACCGGTTGCGAGATGTTGCTGCTCACTGGTATGAGTCCTGGGAGTTATCCCGAGGTGAGGGTGCTGCCCCAGCTACTTGGGCTGAGTTTGAGGCTGCTTTTCTCCGCCACTTTTTGCCCCCAGAGTTGCGGAGGGCGAGAGTTGACAGGTTTTTACAGCTACGGCAGAGGGGCCGGAGTGTTCGCGAGTATAACCTAGAGTTTAATTCTCTGGCCCGGTATGCTCCTGCTATAGTGGCGGATATGGCTGATCGGATGCACCAGTATGTGATCGGGCTGGATCGTTATTTGGTTGAGGCCTGTATGTCGATGGCATCGCGGACAGATATGGATATTGCCAGATTACAGGCCTATGCTCAGGGGATGGAGGATAGGCAGCGAGCAGATCAGTCTAGTAGAGATCGTGACAGGAGGCCGCCCAAGAGGGCCAGATCTGCCGGGTATACTGGAGATTCTAGAGGCGGCCAGCCTCAGTCACAGCAGTCGGGTAGATATCCTCCTCCGTCAGGCAGGGGTACGCAGTCCGCCGGTAGGCGATATGATGGCGTAGGACCATCGGGGCGGCCGAGTTCCGAGCTCGGGGGTTCGCGGATGACCGGGAGGATCCCGCCGGATCCAGACCACCCAGGCCCCGTTGTTCTCATTGTGGTAAATCACATCCAGGGGAGTGCTACCGAGCCACCGGAGCTTGTTTTTCTTGTGGCCGTCAGGGCCATATTATGCGTGACTGTCCGATGGCGGGTGGCTCTGGTAGTGCAGCTCAGCCCACGGGATCAGCCGCTGGTTCATCCTCTACTCCTTCAGTTACACGTCCTCCGGGACGAGGTGCGCCACCACCGGCGGGCCGCGGTCGAGGCCGTGGCGGTGCTTCAGGGTCTAGCGGTCCATCGAACCGCGTATATGCATTGGCTACTCGCCAGGACCAGGAGGCTTCGCCGAATGTTGTCACAGGTATATTGTTGATTTTTCTTTGATCTGTGTATGCCTTAATTGATTTTGGTAATGTTGTCACAGGTACATTATTGATTTTCTCTCGATCTGTGTATGCCTTAATTGATCCTGGTTCTACGTTATCATATATTTCCCCGCTCGTTGCTAATGAAATTGGAATAATTCCTGAGCCTATCGAGCCATTTGAAGTAGCTACACCAGTGGGTGATTTTATTATAGCCAGGCAGGTGTATAAAAATTGTTCTGTGATTATATGTGATCGTTGTACCAAAGCTGACTTGGTAGAGTTAAATATGATCGAATTTGATGTTATTATGGGTATGGACTGGTTAGCCTCCTGTTATGCTAATGTGGACTGCCAGAAAAAGGTAGTTCGTTTCCAATTTCCAGGGGAGCCAGTCATAGAGTGGGCAGGCAATACCGCGTCACCAAAGGGTAAATTTATTTCGTACCTTAAAGCCAGAAGGATGATTCGGAAAGGGTATATTTATCATCTGGTACGTGTGCATGATATTAAAGCAGAGACGCCTACTCTTCAGTCCGTTCCGGTTGTGAATGAATTTCCCGATGTATTTCCAGACGATCTTCCAGGTCTTCCCCCTGAACGGGAAATAGATTTCACTATAGATTTGTTGCCAGATACACAGCCCATATCTATTCCTCCGTATAGAATGGCCCCGGCAGAATTGAAAGAATTAAAGGAGCAGCTGAAAGATCTATTGGATAAGGGCTTCATCAGGCCCGCCCAAGACATCGCCCGGGGAGCGCGGTATTATTTGTAAGAAAGAAAGATGGTTCGTTGCGAATGTGTATCGACTACCTACAATTTGAATAAGGTGACTATTAAAAATAAATATCCCCTCCCCCGGATTGACGATTTATTTGATCAGTTACAGGGTGCTAAACATTTTTCGAAGATCGATCTGCGCTCTGGTTATCATCAGGTACGGGTGCGAGAGTCTGATATTCCGAAGACTGCTTTCAGGACCCGGTACGGACACTATGAATTCAGAGTAATGTCTTTCGGACTGACTAATGCTCCGGCGGTATTCATGGACTTAATGAATCGGGTATTTCGGCCATTCCTTGATATGTTCGTGATTGTGTTTATAGATGATATTCTAGTTTATTCCCGGTCTGCAGAAGAGCATTCAGATCATTTAAGGGCAGTTCTTGGCACCCTTCGGCAGCAGAAATTATATGCCAAATTTTCTAAATGTGAATTCTGGTTAACTTCTGTGGCATTCTTGGGGCATGTTGTCGGAGCAGATGGTATTCGGGTCGATACGCAGAAAATTGAAGCTGTACAGAATTGGCCCAGACCGACCACACCGACAGAGGTACGCAGTTTTCTGGGGCTGGCCGGATATTATAGAAGATTTGTGGAGAATTTTGCTTCTATTGCGGCACCACTGACGAAGCTAACTCAGAAAGCAGCAAAATTCCAGTGGACTGATGCCTGTGAGCGCAGCTTCCAGACGTTGAAGGAGAAATTAATCACAGCTCCAGTTTTAGCTCTTCCGGAAGGATCAGACGGGTACGTGGTTTATTGTGATGCTTCTGGTACTGGGATAGGTTGTGTTCTGATGCAGCACGGTCGAGTTATAGCTTATGCTTCCCGACAACTCAGACCGCACGAGAGGAATTATCCCACACACGATCTGGAATTAGCCGCGGTGATTCATGCCTTGAAAATATGGCGGCACTATTTGTATGGGGTTCATGTTGATATTTACACTGATCATAAGAGCCTCCAATATATTTTTAAGCAAAAGGAGCTAAATCTGCGACAACGGAGATGGCTCGAGTTACTGAAAGACTACGATGTTGATATTCTGTATCATCCGGGCAAAGCCAACGTCGTAGCTGATGCACTGAGCCGTAAATCCATGGGCAGTCTGGTTGATGTGCAGCCTGACAAGAAACAATTGGTCCGTGAGATTTATCAGTTAGCTAGCCTTGGAGTCCGTTTAGCAGATTCTGGTGATATGGGGGTTTCTGTTCGAGAAGTTGCTAAATCATCCATTATGGAAGAAGTGAAACAACGCCAGTTCGAAGATCCTATTCTGGTCCAATATAGAGATGCGGCCCTTAATAAAGAAAAGACTCAATTTGAAATCTCTCCGGACGGAGTATTATTGTGTGAAGGCAGAGTGTGTGTACCGGATGTGGCAGGACTGCGACGGCAGATTATGGGTGAAGCACATAATGCTCGGTATTCTATTCATCCTGGTTCCACTAAAATGTATCACGATCTTAAATGTTTGTATTGGTGGGACGGCATGAAAAGAGATATTGCAGAATTCGTCGGCCAGTGCCCAAATTGCCAGCAAGTTAAAATTGAGCATCAAAAGCCCGGCGGATTATTACAGGAGATGCAGATTCCAGCCTGGAAATGGGAGATGATTAATATGGATTTCGTCACGGGTTTACCGCGCACTCCACGCAGATATGATTCCATTTGGGTAATTGTTGACAGGTTGACGAAATCGGCTCACTTCCTGCCCGTCAGGACTACTTATTCGGCTGGGGATTATGCTAGAATATATATTAAAGAGATAGTAAGACTTCACGGAGTTCCCGTGTCTATTATTACCGACCGAGGTGCACAATTCACAGCTAATTTCTGGACGTCGTTTCAAGAGGCGTTGGGGACTCAGGTGAGTCTTAGCACTGCATTTCACCCTCAGACCGATGGACAGGCCGAGCGCACCATTCAGACACTAGAAGATATGCTACGGGCCTGTGTTATTGATTTCAGGGGCAGCTGGGATGATCACTTGCCACTTATTGAATTTGCTTATAATAATAGTTATCATTCCAGTATCCAGATGGCACCGTATGAAGCCTTATATGGTAGAAAATGCAGATCTCCGATTGGTTGGTTCGATGTAGGTGAAACTCAACTAATCGGTCCAGATATTGTCCAACAGGCAGTTGATAAAGTGAAACTGATTCGAGAGCGGTTATTAGCGGCCCAGAGTCGACAGAAATCTTATGCTGATAAACGACGTCGACCGTTAGAGTTTGAAATTGGTGACTGGGTATTCCTGAAAGTATCACCTATGAAAGGTGTAATGAGATTTGGTAGAAAGGGTAAGCTCAGTCCACGATATATTGGGCCGTATCAGATTATTCGGAAGATGGGGCAGGTCGCATACGAGCTGGATTTACCATCCGATCTGGAAGCAGTACATCCGGTATTTCATGTATCCATGCTCCGTAAATGTATTGGTGACCCTTCCAGAGTATTTCCAGCAGATGATATTCAGGTGACGGAGGACTTATCTTATGAAGAGCAGCCGGTAGCTATTCTGGATCGCCAGAAGAAGAGACTGCGCACTAAAGATGTGCCTTCTGTTAAAGTCCTGTGGCGGAATAATAACCGCGAAGAGGTGACTTGGGAGGCTGAAGACGCCATGAGGAGAAAATATCCTCACCTATTCTCTGCACCTACAGGTGATCTAAACCTCTAAGTTTGTTATATTGATTGGGGAAAATGATTCGTGAATATTAACTATAAACAGGGACTCCCCCGTTATGCTTATAAGGCCTTATGTCTAACATTCGAGGACGAATGTCCCTAAAGGGGGGGAGAATGTTACGTCCCGTGTTTTTGCATAATTAGAAATTATGAGAATAATTGTGACTTGTGTATTGCAAGGCAATATTTTGATTTTTTGTTAATATGACTAAGTTGTTTGTGAAATTATTGGTGTAAAGGCATCGGGGAAGGCCGAGGGCAAATTTGGAATTTTGGAAATTTGTTTCGGAAATTACAAAACGAGCGTTCAACGAATTGGGCCAAGAAAAATTTGAAAAAAATTTGGGCCCAAAACTTAGGGGCAACCGGCCAAGGTTGGCCCAAGCTCCATTTTTAAGTGGTCATGTGATAACCACATGACCCTAAATTAATATATAAGTCTATGTATGCTTTAGAATTTTCAAGAAAACTCTTAGAACAAAAAAAAATTGAAGAGCAGCCATTTGAAGGCTCTCGGCTGAACAAAAAAAAAGGAAGAAAAAAAAATTCCAAGTCCTTTAATCTTGATTCCAAAATTATTTTCTTGTTGTATTAGTACTAATTCAAGGTCCCTTATCGACTTGGTGTAGTTGGTTCGGAAGATTAAGCTTTGGTTTTGTTGTTGAGACAACTTGAGGAAGTGAAGAAGATTGAAGAGAAAGGTAAGCATTTCATCCTTTAGTTTATGTTATGAAGATTTGGTTGTGTTGTAGTGCATGAAAATGAGTTGGAAGTATAGACAAATGGAAGTTTGCAAAGTGGATAAGGAACATAGGGTATGGCCGTGTGTGCACACCTAGTGTGTAATATAATTGTGTCAAATTTTATGTTGTATTATGAGTGTAAACATGATAGAAGTTGCATTGGAAAGGAAAGATGGAAAGAAAACTTGTTGAAGTGAAATCTTGCATGTGGCCGTGTAGAGTGGGGTAGAAGGAAACGTGTTGAACTTATTTTGTTTAATGCGTTAGTTGCGTCGTCGTGATCTTTGTAGTGTTTATGGATGTTTAATGACTAAAGTTTGGCGATAGAAATGTATATATGTGTTATAGGAGCATATATGAGTTTGGACATAATGGATGTGTAACTATGGAAATGCATTGTTGAAGTGTTAGTTATGATGGTTGTTAATGAATTTAATAAATGATAATGTGTTATGAATATGTTAGTTGAAGAATAGAAGTTTTGGACGAGTTATGGCTTCGGTGGAAAAATTTGTATATTTTGCGAATAATATGAAAAACCCTATGTAATGCCTATGAATAATGTTGAAATGATTTTGGAGAGTAAATAAGTATGACAATGTTATGATCGGATTGAAAATGCGAAGTTAGTCGCAAGTTGTCGCTTATGCATAAAGATGTCGATTCGTACTAGTATGTGATCCTAGTTGATATTTAATGTTATTGGCTTGGTTGTTGTTGGTATCTGAGCCGAGATAGATTCTCGGGGTGTCATGTTTGTAGAGGAGATGCCGCCGAAATTTCGGTAGACCAATATTAGACTAAGTTGGAATTTTGAACTACATGAATAGTAACTGGTAAGAGTGACCATTTGCAGATTCTGGACGAAACGGGATCTGAGTTTTGGGTGAGCATACGACGTATCTAAGGTATGTAAAGCCCCCTACTTCTTTCTTTGGCATGTCTTAGTATGCTAGGTTGATATCGGAACCCCGGGAGCAATTCTGCTCTTCGAAATCCAATCTACAAAACGGCTACTATTCATTCAATTCAATTGAAGCCTATTGACCCTATTTTGGGTAGAAAGCAATCTAACGTCCGAAGCCTATGTACATGTGATCTATTTACCTTGAAATCTTTAAGTATGATCTTATAGACCCTAAACGTCCATAAATTATGATTGCCACCTCGACTTGACCCGAGGTGGGCCCGCTGACCCCGAAATGCCTTGTTTGTCCTACTAGGATCCTTTTTGGATAAATTTCGATAAAGAATCTTCGATTTGAAAGTTGTTCATTATGAAATGACGCTTTGAACCCCATGAGATACTATGCTATGTCTTGGAACCATACGTACCATTTCGGAAATATTTTGTGGAATAAACTTCCGTACTAATTAATTATCTAACTGTTTTTGATTAATAAATCGACTTATGAAGTAATCAAGTTTTGAAAAGCCTATTTTGACTTACAAATTGCATTATTTGCTCACGACTCTGTTCGTGCCCTATATGATTCCGTTCACCGGTTCCCGGGCCGGTTTTGTGATCGTGCGCTTTATGTTAATTCGGTAGTATGCTGTGTTACGGTTTCCGAGACCTCGCCATAGGGCCGGTTACCGTTCTGGAGTTATCTTTGTGATATGGCTTATGATATGATTTGTATCATGATATGATGTGATATGCTCGGAGATGTTCGGAGATATGAAACCTTCTGGAGTTATCTTTGTGTTGTGGCACCGGCGTCGGAGTGGTGACCACGTTCCGAGCGTTATGCATGATTTTGATTTGCATTTTGTACATATGTTTTCCGTACAGATTTTGTTATATTAATTTGATATTTTCTCTCCGTATCTCTATTATGTTTGTTTGTGATCTAGACTTCTGTACTCTATGCTTTACATACTCAGTACTTCTTTCGTACTGACCCCCTTTCTTCGGGGGCTGCGTTTCATGCCCGCAGGTACAGACGTTGGTGATCCCCCACTGTAGGCTACACACTTTCTGCTGTCTTGGATCGCTCCTTTCGGTCCGGAGCGTACATTTTGGTATATATCTTTGTTATGTATGTTCTTATGTATATTTGGATTATTTTGGGTACGGCGGGGCCCTGTCCCGTCATATGATTCTGTCTGTCTGTCTAGAGGTCTGTGGACATATTCTGTGGGTTGTGCCTATTTCCGTATGACTGTGTTTGTATCTGTTGTGTTTGGGCGATTCCATTCGCCGCGGCGGCCAGTCCGTATATGTATATGATATTTTGTTGGCGGCGGCCGGTCCGCTTACGTATATGACATTTTGGATGGCCCAGTGTGGTCTCTGTTGGTATTTTCTGTGTGCAGGGTTATTTTGGTTAGTCCATAAAACAAAGGAAACTCTGCCGAAATCTTTCTGGAAATTATCTAAATTTGAAATATAGCCTTAACGGCTTCTGATATATATATTTGATCGTATTCGTTATGCTTTGCAATAGTAGTTGATGGATATGTTTGGGTGCAAGAAGAAAGGTGATTTGAGGATTTGTGAAGGGTTTTTGTTGCTTGGAGTGTTGAACCAATCCCTTCGATCTTTAGGTTGCCCCAACAAAAGGTAAATTCTCATTTCAATCCTTGTTTTCATTTCAAACTATGATTATCCATTATTTGTGATACTTGTTAGTTAGAAAAATAATTATATATTAGTTTGATTCTGTTTTAGTGATTAAGTGTTCTGTTTCCTTTGTTGTTATTTGAAATTGAAAAATGAGCTAGGAAGTTTAAAATTAGAAAATGTTAAGTAATTTTGAGTTGGTTAAGTTAATAAAAATGAAGAAAAAGATAATTTAAGTTAGGATTCTTGACATTAAGTTAGTAAAGTTGATAGTTTTGATCTATGTTAGCCACTTTTGATCGTTCTTGATAAGAAACATTAGTTGGTTAGAAATCTGTCCTAGTTTATAATCTTATACCCTTTTTAACTTTGTTTGATATTTTAAAATCATAAGTTCGATTGGAGAAACTGCTTGAATAGCTTGAAAGGTAGATATGATTAAGTTGAAAACACCTCTAAGTCTAGTGTGCCTCTTTGAACCTGTTTTAGTCTCAAGTATTAAAAATGACTTCTTTCCTTCATTATTGAGTGAATGTTTACTTGTTTCAATAGCTTGATTCATTTTAGAACAATATGACTACTTCTAAGATGTTAAAACTGTTTTAAATAAGTAAGTTTTTTCTAAAAAATAGATCCTCGAGTCTTGTTTTAAAGTTTAACTGCAATTTGTGAAAACTTGAATGCCCTGTGTGAGTTTGAGTGTGAGAAAATAGGATTTGCAAGTCACTCTTGACTTTAAAATTGCTAAACTTGATATCTAGTAAAGTTGAAGGTCTTATAACTGGATTTTTGTCTGTTAGCTTCTTGTTTTGTCAGAAAATGATTTTAAAGAAGTAAAAGTTATTTTTGGGATGTAGTTTAGGGATTTGAAGTTCAAAACTGTCTAAGTATGAATTATAATTTAAAATGAAATTTGGATGCCTTATTAGCTTTTAACTTTGTCAAAATAAATTTAAAAAGGTTGTAAGTTAGTCTTGTGTGTGGATTATGGAGAAGTTAGTCTTGTGTGTGGATTATGGAGTTGTTGAGATTCTGGACTTAACTAAGTGATGCTAAGCTTAAAATTTTGGAACCTGTTTTTGCTAAACTTTGGTCTTATAAGCCTGTGCAGTTTTATATTTGTTCTTGTCTGGAAACTTTGGAAGTTTAAAAAATAAAGTAGGCCAGAAATACCCTTTGTTTTAATAGTTGTTCTGTTTGAGGTCATTTATGTTATAAAGAAGTTGAAAAATTGAATTGTGTTTTTCAGGAAATAAGTGTAAGAGGTCTAAATCAGTGTTAAAGTTGAATGTAATTCCTGAATCTATAGAAGTTGTTTTTCCTTTCTTTGTATGTCACAATTTGTGCAAAACTGTTTGTTTTATGGCTTGAGTTCTCAAAAACCAACATGGATAGGTTTTAAAGCGCTCAGCTTTAGGAATTTTAACAATTAAAGGCTTGGGAATTAAGTAGAAAATGATTTAAAACCGTGTGACACTCCTACTAGTTCAGTTTGTCCTCCTTTGTTTCAAAATAAGTCTCAAAGTGTGCATTGTCCATCTTGTTTTGTGCAGTCTTAACTGTGTTAATCTTTATATGCCTTGATGATCCTAGGATAGGACCATGTACCCTCTATGAGTTCCTTTTAGATTCTTTTGAACTATTGAATTTCCTGTTTGTAACTGCCTTTACTGTGTGACCTGCAATGTGAGAAATTTAACTTAAAACCTTTCCTAGGCTAGACCATGTCCTTTATTAGCCTTATTAAGACACTGTTAAACCTCTTGAAATCAACCTAGCTTGGAATAACTCTTTGTGTGATAGTATTTGTACTTGTACACTATTTAGAGTAATCTTACTATTTTGGAAGAAAATTGAACCTTTTTAAATAATTGGAATCTTTAAGACTGAAGTTTTTAAAAAGCTGAAAACCTATTTTGGCTTAAAACCAGTAGACCATGATTGACAATTGTGCTATAAGTTTGCATTTTGTTCATTTTTTCCAAATCTGAAAAGGTAAAGTTGAGTAAAACTGTTTCCTGTGTAAAACCGCTTTTGTGATTCCTGCTAAGTGATTAAGGTACACATTGAACCAAGTATTAGCTATTTGTACTCAAAACTTGTGAGTCTCACTTCTGCTTACCATTGATTACAAATTTCTGTTTACTAATAGGCTAAAAATTGTAAAACTGAAGATATGAACCTATTATGTATAGACTATGTGTTCCATGATTCATTTGAATGATTATTTTGACTCTGCTCCTAGATAAACCCCTCTAATAGTGCAAAACTTAGTCTATAAAACTGGTCTTGACAAGTAAAGCCTTTTGACATAATATTTAGTGTTGAGGGAAGTCTAGGATAAAAAATAGAATTTTGAAAAGGTTCAACTCTTTTTATTTACTTGAATTCGCTCTACCTGAAGCCATAAGGCATTTCTGTTAGTTTATGTGTGCATTGCAATTTGATTTTGAGACCAGAAACTGATTTATAAGGAAGAAGAGATCATGTATTGGTGCTTCATGTGAACTGGTTTTCTAAAATTACAAAACTGAATTGGACTACTTGTTTGTTTGCCCATCTTGCTTCTTTCTTTTTGGCTACCTTTGTGACAGTTGGAATTTTAAACTTGCTTGAAATATGATTGGAGAGGTATTAAGTACAATGACTGTGAATTTGTTTTTCTGAAATGTGTTGTGTTGATTATAGAAGTTTAAAAGAAAGCTATAAATATTTTTGAAAAGCTAAACTGCATTTTCTTCTTTTTAACTTGGCTGTTTTCTCCTTTTCTTGCCTGGTGTATGATCCTACACTGAACTTCAATAATATTGCTAAAAAAAGGATCCTTTGAACCTTGTCTGAATTAGCACACTTAACTGGTTAGGGAAATGAATATGAAATTGTTATAATTTTGCCCCTCTTTTTCTTTTCTTGATGGATATTGATGTGTCCATGAGTGTAACCCTTCCATGATCATTTAGGTCTAGACTTACATTTGAAACCACTGCCCATATTTACCTGATTCATATTTGAAACTATTTGAAATTTGTATAAATGTCTTTGTCTGAAATTGACCTCTAGGACTATGTGTGTAACTGTCATTTGCTCCCACTAGTTTAATAAGACAATTTGAAAACAAGTTGAGATTTGAAGCATCATTTAAAGGTCTTTGAACACCTCACAGAATTTGGCATTGTTGGGTTGCTTGTGACTTGTCTTAACCTATGTTTGGAGACCCTATCTGTGCATCATTTTAAACCTTTCAACCTCTCTGTACTTTTGGGGAAAAATGCAAGTTGGAACCTTTATTTTGAGACTTGGTTTGGGACCTGTTGACTGTCTAAATGAATTTTCAAAACCTGTTGAGTGTAATTTGGAAAATCTGAAAACTGAAAAGCATATTGAGACTAACTCATTCTGTTGCACTTTTTCTTGAATCTGCAATATGCTGGTCATAGTTTTAGGTGATAATTCATCTCTATGCCTCTTACCTGCATTAACACCTCTTCAAAAATGTTTTGCACTTGGCTCATGTATGACTTGTTTGCTTGAAAATGCTTGGTTTTTCCTCCTGTGCTAGTTGAATTACTCTATGATACTCTTGTTTTGAATTTGTTGATAACTGGCCTTCAAACTGTGCATTATAGAGAACTTTTGATTGTTTGTTTAGTCTTAATTAGTAGCTAAATACTTAAGTTTAGAATTGTGGCATTCTTGGATAGACTTGAGGTTTTTTGTGTGATATAAGTGTGGTTTTTGAGAGTTGATATCAGTTGAGTATATAGTGTATATTGAGGTGTATAGAGGGTATGCCTTTCATGGGTTTTGCTCTCTATTTTAGTAGGTATATCACAGTCTGACACTTAGAAAATTTTAGAAGAAGATAGTTTTAGGCCACAATTCTAGGCCTGTCTTTAGTCTTGATGATCTGATAAGTGTTATATTTACCAATTGATGGTTTTTGCATAAATTGTCCGCTATTTTAGGAGCATAATAATTATGGGCTTGGCCCTAAAGCATTGTAATTCATTTTGGCTTTATAAATTTTATTATCTTCCTCGGCTATTTTACTAATATTATGTATACCTATTTATTGTGATTACCCCTATACGTTGGTGGGTCAATCGAGGCCCACTAACATTTCTAGATCGAGTCTACCCCTATCATGTGGCATAAGCATTGGAGCGCATATTGGAGCAGAAAATATTAATTCGTGCATTTTTCTTTTGGGCTTGGTCGGCCCAACTCCCTATCCTATTTATTTATGTATTTCAATTCAGTTTGGGTATGATTTATTGGAACCTTTAAAATTATGTCACGACTCAATTGGAGGGCCATGACGGGCACCCGGAGCTAACCCACCAGGCACCTTTCATCATACTTTCACAATCACATCTAGGTAAGCCACATGGCTAACTCGCAATCTATATGAATTAATAATACAATTTCCAGCGGGCTAAAGCCCTTTTATATTAACATCATCAACTATGCCCATTTACACATATACACAAGCAGACAAGGCTAGCAAAATGATATACAAAAATACGAGCCGACAAGGCTAAGAGACATCTAGTTATGCACAACTGTTTACGAGCCTCTAGAAAGAGTATGTGACATCATCACGACTAGACAGGGCCTCACCATGCCTATATATATATATATATATACACAAAAGAATGGTACCAACAGCTGTAGCTCCGAATCAAATGGAGCTCCTCTAAGCAGTTTATGGATGAGCAGTCTAAGGATCAAGTCTTTCTCTCTGTCCACCTACAGGCATGACGCAGCGTCCACAAACAAAAGGATGTCAGTACGAAAAATGTACTGAGTATGTAAGGCATAAGCAGTAACATAATGATAACATAAAGGATAACATGAGATAGAAGAGCTATGAGATAGGAGAACTCTATATATACCTCTTGAGGCGTTTATCATATTTACTTACCCTTTTTCTAACAAAAACCTTCCATACATACGCACACATATATAGTAGTACCATACCCGACCATAGAGGTTCGGTGTCACACATACCTGGCCATAGCAAGGCTCGGTGTTGTCCATACCCAACTGCAGTGGTGTGCGCGCAATGAATATCATACCCGGCTATACAAACTCGGTGTTACATAATGGCCATACATATATACATACATATACACATAGGAGTACATAAGTAGCATCAACATAATCCTCATCAATATATCCTTCTTTAGAGGGTCAACTGTCGTAGGATGAGATCAACGATATCATGAGAGTATCAAGATTTGTGAGCTTTAACACTTCTAGAAATGAAGGCGTCATGGAAGACATTTTGGATTTTAGATATGTGTATACAACAATGGAATCATGCCTTAAGAAAGAAGGGTTAGCCTTACATACCTTTACGTCTTCTAAACTACTTAACTTTCACCTCTAAAGCTTGAGAGATCTATATTTAAAAGGATTTATACCAAGGTTAAGTCTTAAATGGCACTCTTAAGTTCAAACTAGAATAATTCATAAGCTAGCGAAAATTTGATAGCATTTCCCCTATTTCATCGACTTCCACCCTATTACAAAACAACTTCCAAACAACCATAACAACATCCACAATATCATAATCAAGTAGTCATATTCCATTAAGTCTCAAAATTCATTCTCATAATCATTTCATATCAACAACGTCACGTCAACCCTTTGTACAATTGTGTGTAACACTTCCTTGTCATCATTAGTACCATCCACAACAAGATTATACTCATAGCATACTAAGAATCATAACTCAAGTTAAGCTACTACTCAAAATATCAGTAAATCTATATTTAAACTTCATCTTCCACTTTCTCCCCTTACTCAAGTTGTTAAACAACCAAGCATACTTAATAACATGAAATAAGCATGAAAACTAACCTTTTATCACATAGGAATGAGCATTGGATCCAGTTACCAACTTGAATGAAACTGTAACTTCAACACCGAAGGAATTCTTGAATTCTACAAACCCTAGTGAGTCTTCCAACACTTGAATCTCTTTATTCCTGCTATTTGATATTTAATGTATCTTGGGTTTTTGTGGAATATGCTTGGAGGAAGGTTCTTGAGCTTTTAAGAGTTTGGGGAAAGTGGGAAATGAAAAAATAACAAGGGTCGTCCATGTATAAGAAAAAAAACTGGCCCGACCTGATTATACGGCCAATTATACGGTCTGTATAACTGGACCGTATAATCCCACCAGGGATTTACCCTTATCTGGAATGGTTCTACAGACCATTATACGAGTCGTATAAATTATACGGTCCATATAATTGGCCGTACAACCCACCTTTCTCTGAAACTTATTCTCGTCGATTCATTGACTTCCAATCCTTATGGAACCTTCTAAGCACTTGTATAACACTTTTTTAACCATCTAAGGGGCCCTATAGATCCTCCTCAAGTCATTACTAAACAAAGTATAACTCAATTGTTGCAAAATCGTCCCAAACATTGCTTACATTCTACTTCCTTCGACAAACTTAGTTTCATCAATTCATATGACTTTGAAATCTTATGGTACGTGCTTAAAGTTATCAAATACTCTCCTTAATCTCATAAGGACTTCATGCTCACGTTAGGCTCACGTTATTCTACTCCTAACACAACCATCCGAAATCTCTGAGATGTAACATTCTTCCCCCCTTAGGAACATTCGTACTCGAATGTTAGACTCTTGGGGATTCTACAAATTTTTTGCCAGAGTTTCTCCTGTAATATGGCACTACCATCCTATCACAGCAACCCAAAATATATCACCTTACAGGGACACCACAACAACAAAAACAACAACCATGGCCACACACGACCAAGAAAGCATTACATACCTGGGGACAATGGCGTCTCTGCCTTAGTCTCCTCTGGAGGTGGAAATAAATATGGGTACCTGAACTTCATGTCTTCTTCTGCTTCCCAGGTTATTTTCTCTCTATTATTATTTCTCTATAAGACTTTAACTGAAGCTACATCTTTGGTTCTGAGTCTCCGTACTTGCCTATCTAGAATGGCAATGGGAACTTCTTCGTAGGACAGTTGCTAGTGACTTGAACATCATCTACAGGTACAATTCTGGAAGGATCTACTATGCACTTGTGAAGCATCGATACATGAAAAACCAGATAGACTGACTCCAAATCCGAAAGGAAGTCCAACTCATAAGCCACTTGGCCTACCTTGCATAAAATCTCATAAGGTCCAATATACCGAGGACTAAGCTTGCCCTTTTTGCCAAATCTCATAACGCCCTTCATTGGCGACAACTTCAAGAATACCCAGTCTTTCACTTGGAACTCTAAATCTCACCGACGGTTATCTGTATAGGATTTCTGATGACTCTGAGTTGTTAATAACCGATCCTGTATAAGCTTTAGCTTTTCTATGGCTTGCTGGATCAAGTATGGCCCTATTAGTTTGGTTTCTCCCACTTCGAACCACCCAATTGGCGATCTGAACTTGCGCTCATATAAATCCTCATACGGGGCCATTTAGATGCTGGAATGATAGCTGTTGTTATAAGCAAACTCAATAAGCAGCAAAAGATCCTCCCAACTACCTCCAAAATCCAAAACACATACTCGTTGCATTTCCTCAAGAGTCTGGATGGTATGCTCAGCTTGTCCATCAGTCTGTGGATGAAATGATGTACTAAGACTCACCTGAGTCCCCAAACCTTCTTGGAAGGACTTCCAGAAATTGGCTGTGAACTGTGTCCCTCTATCAGAAATAATAGCTACTAGAACACTATGGAGTCGTACTATTTCTTTGGCATAAAGCTTTGCATAATCTTCAGTTGCGTATGTAGTTTTGACTGGTAGGAAATGAGCTGACTTCGTAAGTCTATCCACAATTACCCATATAGAATCATATTTATGCTTAGAACAAGGTAAGCCTGCGATGATGTCCATATTAATCACTTCTCATTTCCAAGTCGGAATTTCCGTAGCTTGCAACAATCTATCGGGGTTTTGATGTTCCATCTTCACCTGTTGGCAGTTAGGACATTAAGCCACGAATTCCGCTATGTTTTTCTTCATTCCATCCCCCCAATATATGGATTTCAAATCATGGTACATTTTCGTTGCTCCGGGGTGAACAGAATAACGGGAACAATGGGCTTCTTTAAAAATCTGCTGATGTAATCCTGTAACATCGGGAACACACAACCTGCCTCGACATCGGAGAACTCCATCTCCAGAAATCTCAAATGATGACTTTTCCTTCTAAGGAAGTGTCTGTAACAAACTAGTATGGGATCCTCATACTGGCACTCTGTCACCTCAACTACTAGCGACGAGATGGCTGAATTCTGAATGGTAGCTCCCATATCGCCTAAGTCCATTACCTGAACTCCTAGGCTAGCTAACTGGTGGAGCTCACGAGCTAACTTTTTTTTGTCTAGCTGGACATCACATAAGCTATCCTTAGATCTATCACTAAGAGCATCAGCCACAACGTTCGCCTTCTCGGAATGGTATAGGATGTTAACATCATAACCTTTCAACAACTCCAACCATCACCTTTGTTGTAAATTCAATTCCTTCTGCATGAAAACATACTAAAGTCTCTTGTGATCTGTATAAACATCAATATGGATGCCATACAAATAATGTCTCCATATCTTCAATGCATTAATCACCGCAGCTAACTCAAGATCATGAGTTGGATAATTTTTCTCATGTTTCCGCAATTACTTTGAAGCATAAGCGATCACCTTGCCATGCTGCATCAACACACATCCTAACCCAATGCCTGAAACATCACAATAGACTACATAGCCTTCCGATCCTTCTAGAAGTGTCAAAATCAGGGCCGAAGTTAATCTATTCTTTAACTCTTGAAAACTGCGTTCACCAGCATCTGTCCATTGAAACTTAGCTAATTTCTGAGTTAGCTTTGTCAATGGTGCAGAAATAGAAGAAAAGCCTTCTACAAACCTTCTGTAATAAACTGCCAAGCTCAGAAAACTATGAACCTCCGTAGGTGTTGTAGGCCTTGGCCAAGTCTTCACGGCCTCAATTTTTTGGGTATCCATCTGAATACCATCGGCTGAGATGATATACCCCAAAAAGTTCACCGAATTCAACCAAAAATCACACTTTGAAAATTTTGCAAATAGCTCTCGAGCCTGAAGAACTCTAAGGACAGTATGGAACTTATCTGCGTGTTCTGCCTCAGACCGAGAATATATCAGAATATCATCAATGAACACAATCACAAATGAATCTAAGAAAGGCCTGAACATATTGTTCATCAAATCCATGAATATTGTTGGTGCATTAGTTAGCCCAAACGACATTACCCGGAACTCGAAATGACCATATCTCGTTTTGAAGGCCGTCTTAGGAATATCTTCCTCCTTGACTCTCACCTGATGATAGCCGGACCTCAAGTCTATCTTTGAAAACCATTTGGCACCCTATAATTGGTCAAAGAAGTCATCAATCCTTGGAAGTGGATATTTATTCTTGATCGTCACCTTAGTCAGTTTTTTGTGAGCAAAACACATTCGCAAGGAGCCATCTTTATTTCTCACGAACAACACGGGTGCTCCTCACGGGGAAGAACTAGACCTAATAAAGCCTTTTTCAAGCAAGTCCTTTAATTGCCCTTTCAACTCTTTCAATTCTGCGGGAGCCATCCTATAAGGAGGAATAGATATAGGTTTAGTATCCGGTAGCACGTCAATAGCAAAATCAATCTCCCGTTCTATGGGAAGGCCTGGAAGCTCTTCCGGAAATACATCTGGAAACTCATTCACTACGGGGACAGACAGAAGAGTCGGCGACTTGGCTTCTATATCTCGAACCCGGACTAAATGATAAATACAATTTTTAGCAATCATTTTCTTTGGCTTGAGATAGGAAATAAACCTACCTCTCGGAGACGCTGTATTTCCCTTCCATTCTAAAGCTAGTTCTCCCGGAAACTGGAAGTGACCCATTTTTGTTCTACAATCAACGTTGGCATAGTAAGAAGCCAACCAATCCATGCCCATAATAACATAAAACTCTACCATTTTCAACTCATGTAAATCAACCATAGTACGATGATCACAAATCACAACTACACAATTTTTATATACTCGGCTAGCTATTACCGGATCACCAACGGGTGTCGATACCTCAAAAGGTTTGATTGAGTCCGGTTTCACCCCAAATTGACAAGCAATATAAGAAGTAACATATGACAAGGTGGAGCCTAGATCGATCAATGCATATACATCAAGAGAAAATATCGATAATATACTTGTGACAACATCGGGAGAGGACTTAAGATCCTGCTGTCCAGCCAGTGCATAAATATGGTGCTGAGGATCACTCGAACTGGGTGCTCCTCCTCTACCACTATGATGACTAACTAGTATGTGTGAGCCTTGCCCCGGAGGGCGTATAGATGATGAAGACCCTGCTGCTGACCCTGTGGCCTAAACCGTACCTCTAGTACCTCTCGAGGGGCAATCACGCATGACATGGCCTGGCCGACCACATGTATAGCAAACATCTGACTCTAATCGACACTGGCCCCAATGTAACTTCTCGTACTGAGAACATCATGGTATGGGCGATCTTGCCTAGCCTAAGTCACCCCTGTGACAAGAACCTGAAGCTCTAAAACTCTGACTTGGCCCGGAGTGAATAGATCTATTAAATCTCTAGCCTGTAAATCGTGAAGGCGCATTAGTCATAGAATGGCCTGAATGCCTAGAAAACTGCTGTCTTTGCCCTCTCCTAAACTCACTAGTCGAACCCGAAGATCTAGCTCTCTTGCTATAACCTCTATCATGCTCACACTCAGTTCTTTGCTGTTGTTGGCTTTCCTCCAAATTTTGGGCATGGGCTTGAATGCGAGAAATGTCCATACCATCTTGAAGTGACGCAGTCAAGCACTTATCCATCAGGTGTGGCCCTAAGCCACTCGCAAAGTGGTGTACTCGATCATCCATATTCGCTACCATGGCCGGGGCATACCTAGCCAAAGAATTGAAGCAGAGACTATACTCTAAGGCCCTCATACTTCCTTTTCTAAGATTCAAGAACTTATCGGCTCTAGCCCGCCGAACCTCGGGTGGCAAGTAATGCTGGAGGAAAGCATCAACAAAATCTTGCCATACCGGGGGAGGTGCATTGACTCCCCTAGAAGACATCCAAACCATATACCAATGAACCGCAACATCCCGCAATCTATATGATGCTAACTCTACCGATTCGACATCTAAAGCATGCATTAACCGAAGTGTCCTCAACATTCCATCCATGAAACTTTGGGGGTCCTCATCCAGTTTTGATCCGAAGAATTTTGGAGGGTTTAAGCTAATAAAATCACGGGCTCTTGCACTAACCGCCCTATCACCATGACCCATACCCTACCGTTGGGCCTGAGCGGCGACTAACAGAGTCAACAAATGAATGGTCTCTTTCATCTCTTGTCCCGTAGCATCTTGTGGGGGAACTGGGGGTCTTTGGAGCTGGGGCTGAGGCTCCCTCATGCTCCTTTGAAATAGGAAATGAATGAGAGGACCGAGACGGAACCTCATTCTGGGACTCACCTTTCTCTATAACTGTTGGCGGTACTTTCTCAGTCCGCCTCCCTATCACTGTCTTGCCCTTTTGGGCTGCTGTAGCTTTTCTCTTTATATGCATCTCTGAAATACATAATACACGGTTAAGGAAAGAGAAATCCTTATATCATGGCTCTATCGCACGATCTACGAATAAATAAGGTCATTCATTCCTAAAATACTCACAGCCTCCTGTATATAAGTGTGGCGCGCAACACACCCATAAACAAGACTCTACTAGACACGGCTCGTAGACACACCCTAGGACGAAACTGCTCTGATACCACTTTTGTCACGACGCAACCGGAGGGCCATGACGGGCACCAGGAGCTAACCCATCGGGGACCTCTTATCATACTTTCACAATCACATCTAGGTGAGCCACATGGCTAACTCGCAATCTATATGAATCAATAATACCATTTCCATCGGGCTAAAGCACTTTTATACTAACATCATCAACTATGCCCATTTACACATATACACAAGCTGACAAGGCTAGCAAAATGATATAAAAAATATGAGCCGACAAGGCTAAGAGACATGTAGCTATACACAACTATCTACGAGCCTCTAGAAAGAGTATGTGACAACAACAAGGCGATACAGGGCCCCGCCATGCCCATATATATATATATATATATAACACACATAAAAGAATAGTACCAACAGCTGCAGCTCCGAATCAAATAGAGCTCCTCTAAGTAGTCTCTGGATAAGCAGTCCAAGGATCAAGTCTATCTCCCAGTCCACCTACGGGCATGACGCAGCGTCCACAAACAAAAGGACGTCAGTACGAATAATGTACTGAGTATGTAAGGCATAAGCAGTAACTTAATGATAACATAAAGGATAACATGAGATAGAAGAGCTATGAGGTAGGAGAACTACATATATACCTCTTGAGACGTTCATCATATTTACTTACCCTTTTACTAATACAAGCCTTCCATACATACGCACACATATATAGTAGTACCATACCCGAACATAGAGGTTCGGTGTCACACATACCTGTCCATAGCAAGGCTCGGTGTTGTCCATACCCAACTGCAGTGGTGTGCACGCAATGAATATCATACCCGGCCATACAAGCTCGGTGTTACATAATGGCCATACATATATACATACATATACACATAGGAGTACACAAATAGCATCAACATTATCATCATCAATATATCCTTCTTTAGAGGGTCAACTATCGTAGGATGAGATCAACGATATCATGAGAGTATCAAGACTTGTGAGCTTTAGCACTTCTAGAAATGGAGGCGTCATGAAAGACATTTTGAATTTTACATATGTGTATACAACAATGGAATCATTCCTTAAGAAATAAGGTTTAGCCTTACATACCTTTACGTCTTCTTAACTACCTAACGTTCACATCCAAAGCTTGAGAGATCTACATTTAAAAGGATTTATACCAAGGTTAAGTCTTAAAGGCACTCTTAAGTTCAAACTAGAATAATTCATAAGCCAGCAAAAATTTGGCTGCATTTCCCCTATTTCATCGACTTCCACCCTATTACAAAACAACTTCCAAACAACCATAACAACATCCACAATATTGTTACACCTCGGAAAATTTTCCGTTGATGCACAGTGAATAGGAGAACGAAGAGCACAAAGTATATGGTGTTTCAATAAGTAAGAAATAGCATTTGATAATTCTAAATAAGATTTCAAAGACATTTGAAGTGGGAGACGAAAGTTGTTAAGGAAAGTAAGGTATATGTCATGTGTCGGGCAAGATTTACGAGTATCGAATTAATGATGACTTAATGAAGTTTTGGAGAAGAGTTATAACATCCCTTGGATTGTTAATGAAGTGTTAAATAAGTGTTAAGAAGGTTCCATAAGGATTTAAGAACAAACAAATAAAGGAATTGAGTTTGTGGGAACTTTGGTAAAACTTGGCAAAATTTTCGGACAAATTTTCGGTCCAAATTGGTGGGGGAATATCTCCTAGAATATGAGGAGTTTTGGTGTGTTTCGTTTTTCCAAATTGAAGTTCATCGAGTCTAGTTTCCAACGCAATAAACCACTCATCAATGTGACATCTGAGTAAAGTGTTATGGCTATTCTACGACAGACTGTCTGAGTTGAAAATCTTTGCGGACCATTTGCCGGCCCGCAGGAATTTTGACGCCCCGCAGAAAATTCTGCGGTCCGTCAAATTGGCTCCCAGCGTCAAATGGTCACAGTGATCCATTTTTGACTGGGCAGTTCTATGGACCATTTTGACGGTCCGTAGGAATTTATACGGCCCGTCAAAATGGGCGCAGAATTGCCCGACGGATCAGATTTTAAGTCATTAAAAGGGAGACCCACGTTCATTAATTCATTTCATTTCCACACCACTTCTCTCTAGAAACCTCTAGAATGTTCTCCCCTCTTCATCCACAAGAATTCAAAGGAAATTGATGATCAACTTCATCAAACCAACATAAATCAAGAGTGTGGAACACATTAAAGTCATCTAAGTCAAGAAATTCCAAGAAAAGTGAACTAGGGTTTTGGTGCAAGAGGTGTATTTCCACTCAAGGCTTATTCTACCATTATCTAAGGTAAGTTTCATGATCTTCTCATGTTGTTTGAAGTATTGAAAAGTTGAAACACTTGGATTGTACTAGAATATAGAAAATGGGTCATAAATGTGGGAATAGTGTCATTGTTGAGTAGTAGTTGGAATGAATCATGGATATTGATATGTTGAGATGGTAAATACGTTATGAATGACATTTAGAACATGGAATGAGTATTATATGTGAAAGAATGCGATAGTGAACTATGGTCATGATTATGGAGGAATTGAAGTGAAATTGTGAAATGTGGATAATATAAATGAATGATGATTTTGTTTATGATATTGTGATGGTTGTTATAAACGTTTGGGAGTTGACATCAAATTTGGAGGGAGTCGTCTAAGCAAAGGAAATTCTACCCAATTTTCTCTAGCCTTAGTAAGCACGTTCTTATAATTGTTTAGCTAATGTCGATACGAACTCTCTTGAAGGTAAAGACGTGAGCATTAAAGGAGAACGATCAAGCGATAGAATAGTTAAAGGACAAAGGTATGTAAGGCTAGTCCCTTCTTTCTAAGGCATGACTCTATGGTATGAATCTTCCTATCCTTCTACGACTTCTCTACATATATGTATGTATCGAAAATGATGAGTCTACGTTAAAGAGAGATCTCATGAGATAAAGTTAAGAGGTATGTTATGAATATGATGATGAGCCCAAGTCTAGAGATCCTAAAACTTATGATATGATGTTTCTACAAAGCTAATGACCTTCATACGACTCCTTGCTATTATTTATTGTTGCTAGACCCATCTTATGATGTTAGTCTCTTTCCCTTCAAGGCATGATTTTCCTCCTTCTCCATGAATTTCCTACATTCCGAAGAACTAAGAGCCTACGTTCACGAATAGCCATATGAGATAAAGATAAGAGATACATTATGAGCGCGATAGTGATGACAATGAATCCTATGACATGAATTTCCTTTTTTTTTTTAATGAATCTCCTATCTTCAAGAAAACTAAGAGTCCTTGTTCATAAATAGTCCTATGAGATAAGAAGTACACTATGAGTACGATAATGATGATGATAAGCTTAAGTCTAAAGATTCTAGAGATCATAATATGATGTTCCTACAAAGCTAATGGTGTTAACTATGATCTATTGATGTTTTCCTCATGTGCACTCACCTTAAAACGTTAGTCCCTCCAAGGTGAGATATGACGACTCTGATCACTCCATAACGTGATCGGGGGTTACGACCTTATGTCACCCTGACATAGCTATCGTTGCCTTCAGGTTCTAGTGTACGTTTTGATGATAAATATATGATGATGCTAGGTCATGATATGCATATAAGATGTATAATAATGATAAGTCTATGATATGTACGATGATATGATTCCACTGCGCCTAATTGGCCGGACATGTCACCGCTAAGGCGGGCTGCTATGATTCCACCGTGCTTAGAAGGCCGGACACGATCACCACTAGTAGGCTGCGTACGAGTACACCGTGGTTAGAGGGCCGGACACGATCACCACTAGTGGGCTGCATATGATAGTTACCCGGATGCGGGTTAACGATGATGATATATGAATGATATGATGATGTATGTATGATTTGATGATGTATACCCTATGGTAGTCCACATGATATGCTACGTATGATATATGTATAAAATGTACCCATCCAAAGGTTATGTCTTCATCTTATGCCCTATGATTTCTCTATTATGTTCATTTCATTCATGCCTTACATACTCAGTACAATGTTCGTACTGACGTCCGTTTTCTTTGGACGCTGTGTTCATGCCCACGGTAAGACGAGGAGGTGATCCGGACTCGTAGGAGCTATTAGCTGTTTGAGAGCACTCCATTTCCCGGAGGTGCCATTGATTATTCTTTTGGTACATATATGTATATATTCATGTTTTGGGCACGACGGGGTCCTGTCCCATCTACATGTCTAGTACTCTAGTAGAGGCTCGTAGATACGTATGTGTGGGCAATATGGTCTCACCAGTTCTGATGTATATGTATGTATATATGTTATTTTGATAGCCGAAGGGCTCACGTATATAAAGTAAATATGTTTCAAATGATAATAGTTTTCTATGACTATGAGCACATAATATGAATAAGTGCAGATGAGTAACAGAATGGGCGATGTTCGGTGGTTAGCCCCGGATACCCATCATGGCCCGTAGCCGGGTCGTGACAAATAACATAATCAAGTAGTCATATTCCATTAAGTCTCAAAATACATTCTCACAATCACTTCATATCAACAACTTTCACATCAACCCTTTGTACAATTGTGTGAAACACTTCCTTGTCATCATTAGTACCACCCACAACAAGATTATACTCATAGCATACTAAGAATCATAACTCAAGTTAATCTACTACTCAAAATATCACTAAATCTATATTTAAACTTCATCTTTCACTTTCTCCCCTTACTCAAGTTGTTCAACAACCAAGCATACTTAAAAGCATGAATAAGCATGAAAACTAACCTTTTATCACATAGGAATGAGCTTTGGATCCAGTTACCAACTTGAATGAAACTGTAACTTCAACACCAAAGGAATTCTTGAATTCTACAAACCCTAGTGAGTCTTCCAACACTTGAATCTCTTAATTCTTGCTATTTGATCTTTGATTTCTCTTGGGCTTGTGTGGAATATTCTTGGAGGAAGGTTCTAGAGCTTTTAAGAGTTTGGGGAAAGTAGGAAATGAAAAACGAACAAGGGTCGTCCATATGTAAAAAAAAAAAAAGAAAAAAAAAAGAGAAACTTGACCGACCCGATTATACGGCCAATTATACGGTCCGTATAAATTATACGGTCCATAAATTGAACCATATAATCCCACTAGGGATTTACCCTTCTCTGGGATGGTTCTACGGACCATTATATGGGCCGTATAAATGGCTGTACAACCCACCTTTCTCCGAAACTTATTCTTGTCAATTCGTTGACTTCCAATCCTTATGGAATCTTCTTGGCACTTGTATAACACTTCGTTAACCATCTAAGAGGCCCTATAGTTCCTCCTCAAGTCATTACTAAACAAAGTATAACTCAATAGTTGCAAAATCATCCCAAACATTACTTACATTCTACTTCCTTCGGCAAACTTAGTTTCATCGATTCATATGATTTTGAAATCTTATGGTACGCGCTTAAAGTTATCAAATACTCTCCTTAATCTCATAAGGACTTCATGCTCACCTTAAGCTCACGTTAGTCTACTCCCAACGCAACCATCCGAAATCTCCGAGATGCAACAAATTATCACATATTTAGAGTCGCAAAAACCATTTTGAAAACTCAAAAACTGACTTTGGAAAATTCTTGTGAAAAAATGGCTTTTTTGGACTAATTATGCTTGTATAATATTGAGACATCTTTCAATTTGAAATAATGATTTTTTGGGACAAAAAATTGACAAACTTAACCAATTTTTTAAAATGAAAATGACCATGGACCAGTGGGCTATCGGACCGTTTGGACAAGATTTGGACTTGGACTATTTTTGACTATCTTAGACTAAAAAATGACTAAAAATCTAAAATATAAAATATAGTTAAAATATGGATAATAATAGTATGCCAAAAAATGATTTTTTTCTTAAAAAACTTAACTTAACTAAAACTCTTTTTGTAAACTCGGGTGGGCTTACGTAGTGTTCTACTTAGGTTAATGCCTTCAAATTTTAACATAGGTGTTTTAGTCCGAAACCCAAAACGCCCAATTTTTTGCAAAACTTTGCCACTTTTATTTCTTGAAAGTGTTATATTTTTGCATAAATGACTAACCTTTTATTGCGGGAATCTAAAACAAAAGCAGTTTTTATCAAAAATAATTTATATTCACAAGGCATACTATTAGAACCCGTAGGTCAATCGTATTTTATGGATCCTTAATACCGGGGTGTCTAACACCTTCCCCGGGGGATCACCAGAACCCTTACCCATACTTGGTTTAGATTGGTTTCTTTTAAAATTTAACCTTTTTAAATGAACCCTTTCGAACTGGTTTTCCTAACTTACCTATAAGTTAGGTGGCGACTCTAAAATAATATCCATTTAGAGCACCATCCACGTAGAAGTATATTTTTTCCTTTTTCTCGGTACGATTAAACCCATACTTTCACAGGACACTTTCATTTTTAAATGAGGCAAGGTCAAATCCAAATCGGGAAAAATAGAACCGCTACAAGTATCAGAGCCTACAAGTCGTGAGATCTAAGAGACGAGGAGACTATGGCATCTATAAAGTTTGAGGTAGCGAATTTTGATGGGCGAAGTACTAATTTCAACATCTGGAAGATCAAGATCATGGCGATGTTATGGAGAGAAGGATATTCTATGCTTTAGACGACTCGTATCCCGAAATTACGAAAGAGGCCGAGAAGTAGAAGATTGAGATGGATGTGTTTAGCTCAATTCAATTATCCTTATCAGACAGCATGTTATGTGAAGTCAGTACCGAGAAAATAGCTGCGAGTTTATGGAAGAAACTTGAAGATCTCTACCAGAAGAAATCAGTAACAACTAGAATTTTGTTAAGGCAGCATTTACCCACCTTTAAGATGAAGACAGGTACAACTTTATAGGATCATCTTGATGATTTTAAAAAATTGGCTATGGATCTTACTCATGCTGATATTAAAGTAGGAGATTGTCACGACAAAAATCGAAGGGCGAAGACTGACACCCAGACCCTACTCGGCTGAGCGCCATACTACCATTCTAGTCATAAGTCACAACTTTTTGTGAACCTTTAAATTATGAAATGACGCTTCTGTCAAGTAACACATGAAAACTTTTTCATAAAACTCTTTCATCATATCAGGGACTTCTTCCTTATCGATAAGTTAAAGAAAACCTTTAGTCACAGTAACATCTTCAAAACAATGCATATGAACACATCGACCTACATGGTCGCTTTACACAACTGTCGACATCTCGACGCACTATCCACAGGACACTGTCTGCAAAAGTCTCTAACATACACGAGATACCATAACATAAGTTGGGCCAGGGCCCCAACATATCCGTAATGCATCTGACTCAAGGATATACATAAGTACTCTGACTCGGCAACACTCCAAACAGAAATGGAGCTCACCAATCCAGCTGATGGCCTGGGAACACCCTATAGCAAAGGTTCTCTAATCATCTGTATACACCTGCGTGGCATGAAACGCAGCGCCCCCAGGCAAAGGGACGTTAGTACGAATAATGTACTGAGTATGTAAGGCATAGAAGTAACATAGACATAAGAATCATGAACTGAATCTAAACTCAAAAACCAACTGATTGTCTGTATACATCTGTATGACTTAGTATCTGAAAGTATTTGCATAAATCTTTATACAGACAATGCCTCTATGGGCGCATAACATGCATGCTCTCAATGATAATCATGCTCATGTATATATATATATATATATATATATATATAGGTCATAGTGCTGAGGAACGTTCAGCCCGATCCATATATCATATAATAGTGTCGAGGAACGTACGGCCCGATCCATATATCATATAATAGTCTTTGAGGAGCATACCGCCTGATCCATATATAATAGTGCCGAGGAACATACGGCCCGATCCATATATCATCATCAAGGTACACCAGGTGATCAGGTGGTAATGCGTATATAATGTCTATCCCTTTCTCCATACCGCATATACATTTAATATACGCGTATATAATGCCTTCTGGTCACGGGTCAATATGCATATGAATATGAATAAAATGCATAAATGAAGTGTCATAGAACTCTCAGACAGACATAAGGTCATACTATCTTTGATGAACATCTTTTGAGCTAACATCATCAATATATGAAATCTCAAGACCCATGAACAGAAGGAATAATCATAAACGACATATAGGAACATCAAAGACTGAAGTACTCCTAGTGCTTCTAAGAATAGAGTAATATGGAAGCTCGTTTGTTCGTTCATACCATAGGATCATGCCAAATTGAAAGATAGGATAGCCTTAACATACCTGGAGCATACTTCTCGACTTTCCAACCTACTTCCTCTCTTGAAATCTACATAGGATCATTCGTAGTCTTGTAATCTACATATAAAACCATTCATACGATTATTAGGCCTATCGTCATATGATTATCTTAAGCCTTCGAATTAAATCCTTTTAGAGTCTACCAAAATTCGAGCAGCATCTCCCCTATTTATATCCCTAGCCCGAAATCACAATACCAACAACCAACAACAACAACAACAACACTGACATCGGCAACATCATCATCATTACCAAAATATTCCATAAATCAACAATTCATTATACAATTATTTAATAGTTCTATCGCCGTAAGTAAACCTAAATCACTATTAATAAGGAGAGATTCATACCTTGTTCTTACTAGAACAACAATATATTCAATATCCACCTTGAATCCAAGCCCGGATCCACCGCAAAACGATACTATAATCACTACTATACGCTATCCGATCCTCGATTAATACTCCGCCACTCAAAAATCACTCCAATTCCTCACTTTTATGATATACTCACACCCCTGTATGTTTTTCTGAGTTTTGGGAAATATTTCGGGTGAAAATAAAGGGTCTTGACCCTTATATAGGGTGTTGAAGTAGGTGGTAACCGACTTAAAATTAACCTTTTGCGAACGAAATGGTTTAGAAATTCCATGGCCATCGCGAACTCGAGGCTCTGCCGCGAACACGTAGGGCAATTCTGGCCAGTTCGTCCAAATTTTCATTTTTCGCCCGATCGACCTCCAATCCTTTCGATACTTCTCATACATGATCCTAATCCCTCATAACCATAGGATAGACACATATCACTCTAGTGTTCGCAATTAAAACAAGTAACACCTAAATGAACCTCAATGTCCAAAGTTGTTTTACTTAGCCACAGTTCAACATACTTATGTTCAAACTTGACAAGTGCTTCTCCGAAAGTGCGGGGTGTAACATCCTTCCCCTCTTAGGAACATTCGTCCCCGAATGTTGAAGTAGATCTCGTTTTGATGCTAATGTCAATATTCTTGCTTGCATTTGCTGGCATTCACTTTGCTAACTTGCATTCTTGGTCACATATTCGGGATCGAATTTATTTGAACTATGCAATGTATGATCCTCATCGCGGTGCCTTGAAAACGATAAACCCTAGTTAAAGAACTGTAACTAAAATTTGCAGGCATATGACGCTATGTCAATTTGTTGAAGCGACAGGCTTACAACGCTTTGTCGATTTATTGAAGCGACAATCCTCTCCAGTTCATTTTTAGGGTCTGAACCTTTATATTTATTGTCCATTCAAGTTTTCCTCATATTCTGCTGGTGATTTTTGAGAACTTATCCATTAGCCCCATCATTCATATGAATAGTGATCAACCTGATTTTTAGTTTTTCCTTCCTTCTTACCCCTCTGAGCTTTACCCTCTATTTCTCAGTTAATTAACAGTTGTATCTGGAGCTCTCATGCTGAAATGTTACGCCATCTCTTGTCTGCGTACCGTCAGTTGTGCCGGTGTTGATTGATTCTGCTCCACTAGTTAATATTTTTCTTAACCCCTTTTTGGATTTTCTTACACTGAATCCTCGACATTCCCAGTCTTACTGCAGTAGTATTCGATGATCTTTTACACTGGAACGCGCCTCAATTTCTGAGGATTAATTCTTCTTGGATTCCTCGGTTTCGTTATACAAGCAATCACATGATTTCTTCTTAATACATATGCAGTCCTTTCTCATTTAACTACTAGCTCATCATCCCTACGCACATGTAGACCCTATTTTCGTGGCTTCACAATTCCTTTGGTATCTCTTGATTACTGTTGTTTTACCACTAATGGGTGTATTCTGGAGTTCACTGAATTTCCTGCCCAATCAATTTTTGAATATTATCCCCTTTCTCTTGTGACTAAAATTTATGCTCGTACTCACGGTTATTCCTTTTTTCATTATCACCTGTCTGTCTACTAATTCTTCATACTCTATCATCCACATTGTCTCTTCGACCTCTATTTTTTACACCCTTAGATGCTAGCTTACCCAGTACTTACCATATACTCTTATTCACTTTTTGTCCCATCTTTTTTTTTTTGTGTGCTTTTATTATGTCTGAAATTCTTACTCCTTTGACCTTTATGTATCCTTCTTACGCTTCACAGATATTCCATGCCTTCAACCTCTTTAAGTTTAACTTACTCTTGCCCTTTAAGGATACCCTCAGAAACTAGTAATATAGTATCTCTTGCTTCCTCGTATCAACTGAATCGATCAATACATTTCTTATGCTCGGTCCGGCTATCAGTAATTCTTGTACTTACATCAAGAATATCTCGAATCTCTTCTTGTTGATCTTCTTCTTTCAATTTATCCTTGGAATTGCTAGTCCTTAGTCCGACTGATGAATTAGAGATAAATTTGGAAATTTGCCGAAATGTCCAGACTCCTTACCACACATGAATTCAAATCAGTTCACTCTTTTCTTGGTCTACAATTTCAATCATAGATATCTGTAACCATTATTTTGCTTGTTCCATGAAGTTTCATTGCCACCAGCTTTTCTCCAATCCGGCGCATCATCCTTTTATTATCTCCTTTGAGATTTTTCTTGGACTCTTGGCCTTCTCTTGATTCTTACCGGATAAATCTTCCCTATAATCTAGCATACCTTATTTGTTGCTTGAGTTTATCAGCCGCACAGATTTTCAAAGTCCTTAAATACTCATTTCCTCACTTTACCTTTTACGATTGAAGATTTCCGTCTGTTCCCTCTCTTATACTGACCTTATCTTTTAGCCAACCCAAATCTAATTTCTTCTTTTAATACCATCATAAATCAATGTACTATTGCATCTATTTCCCATAACCCTCTCTTTCATTTGCCCGGCTAAATGTGATACATCGTTCTATAGTTCTTCTTTACTAGGTGATTGCACCATAGTCAGGCGTCATAGTTCTTCCAATATCTTGTCGATTCTTGTCCTACTCACAAATACCTATAAAAAACTTCTTTTCTTCCTCCTTTCATCCCTTTCTTATCTTCCCTTTTGATGCCATAACTTGTTCATATTTATATATATCCCTCGTATATTCATCCTATTTCCTTTATGATCGAATTTTTGTGCTCCTTATCAAGACTGTTGTCCTATGCTATTGATGTTTTGCCTCTTGTCCAACTTATCAGCTTATTAACCTTCCTCTTGTTCTGGATGGTTACACAACTTTCTTTAACCAATTCATCAGTCTACTTTCGTCATTTTGTCTCTTAGGGTCTTTCTTGACTTCCCTTGCTCACAAAGTGCTCTTCTCCACTTGCCATTCCATAGCATTGGCCCTGGAATTCGTAGCATATTCCATTAGAAGTATGAATCCTTTCATAAAACCTGATTATTCTTTCTCAGGGTATATCCATACCTATCGTTATTACACTTGTTTCCGGGATCTTCGCATCCATCCTGTATCACATTTTGCCACACTCTATCCTTCCTGCTTGCTTACTTTAAAAATTTATCCGAACGGCCCTTCGCCTTTACTGCCGCCTTAACCCTTTTCTTGAGACCTTACTTGATCCTTACTAGCAACATACTTTCCCTTGCTTACCCTTCTCTTCTTCTCATGACATCATAGTCTCCTTATTCTTATATACGCGTATTCTTCTTCTCCCTGATATTATTGGGTCATGATTGTACAACTTTAACATTCGAAGAAAACTATATCAATCTACCCTGTAGCACTTGCTACCTTAACTTTAATACCCAACTCACTCAATACCTTTAATATATCGTAAGATCGATCATAAGGGCAAGCATAATATTTAATGTGGCCATACATGAGTCATCGTTTATGTTATGTCCCGTATTTTGTGCATTGGGACAATCCGGTTTAACTATGATAAGTTAGGGTCAAAACCCTTCCGGGTTACAAAGTCAGGATTTTTGACCTTTTATTTTGTTTTAAGACCTAAGTTGTTCATGAATTTGTTGGCATGGAACAATTAGGAAAATTTGGGACCAAAATTGGAATTATTGGAAGTTGAAAATCATGCATTTTCCTTTGCCTTGGCCGTGTGGCTTTGAAGAAGGCCCACACAATTTGTGGACAATTTTAATTGGTCCAACACATGTGTGGGCCAAGGACACTTGTGCCATTCATATAATAGCACAAAAGATGACTTCTAAGTCATCTCTTTTCATTCCCACACTTAGAAAAAAAAGAACCAAGAAGTTGAAGAGCATCAAGGCTCTCGGCCAAGAACCCCCAAAAACCAAGTCCAATTCAAGCCATCCCAAAATTATTTCGTTGATGCAAATCCACTAATTTGAGGTCCCTAAGTAACGTGGAAGTGTTATTCGGGTTATCCAACCATCCGTTTTCATCCTAGCTAACCCTAGCTAGTTGTGAAGTTGAAGGAAGAAAGGTAAGATTTGATCATGTTTTATATGTTATGAATGATGTATGCATGTTATAGTATGTTAAAATGGAGGAAATTTATGAAATATGGCATGTTGGAGTTGAGGTTGTGTGTATAGTGCATAGTCGTGTAAGTGTGTGTGTGTTGTGTTGTGTTGAAGCAATGAATTAAAGTCTAGTTAGCATGTTGTGATTGTTGTAGAGTGGAGAAATGAATGAAAATCATCTATATGTGTTTGTATGGTGTTGGCCGAATAGGTCCCATTTATGTAGACAAGAATGAACCAATTGTCGTTAGTATTTTAGTTGTTGTCGTTATGGATTCTATGTTGGAAATGAGAGTTTAATGACTCACGATTGATGTTGTAATTGTATGGGCTGATTTGGAGGTTATTGTGCATTCGATGTAATTTTTATATTTAAGAGAATGACATTGTTAGAATGTGGATTGTTGGTGCAAATCATGATTTGGAAGTGAGGGATGTGTTATGGATGTGTTCTCGGGTTGGGGGCTGTTTTCGGGTGAGTTGGAGTATTATTTGGGATGTTTGAAATGTTGTATGAATTGCTTAAAATGTCTTTGAATATTGTTGGTATGGGTTCGGGTTAGTATTTGAATGTATATAAGCGTTGATGTTGGCTTGAAGGTAAGCCGTTGAATTGAATATATTGAATGTTGTTGAATGATGTAAAAGAGAGTTATTAATGCTATATTGCCTTTCGGATTGATTATTGATGTTGCTAGGTTGGTTGTTGTTGTTGTTGTTGTTGATTTGGCCGAGTTAAATTCTCGGGGTTGGCCTATTTACAGGGGAAATGCTGCCCAAATTTCTGTAGAATTAAGGGCTAATTTGGAATTAAATGCCTAAACGTCCATAGCTAATGTTTGGCATATTATGACGTATTTGTAGACCTTGGAGAGCCCGAGGCGTAGGTTGACATTAGCTTGAGTTTGGAGTAGCTTGGAGAGCGTTTGAGGTATGTAAAGCTCAATCCTTCCTTCTTTTGGCATGCCTTAGTTACGAATAGGCTATGACACGAGCCTCGAGGAAATTCTATTCTCGCAATCCGAGCATGTTTATGACTCTTATTCGTTTCTTGGAATTCGTATGTTGATATGATGAAATATTGGCCTTTATGTCTTTGAAATATTTGATTTTCAACTTTTGCATAAAAAGTTTGGCTTTTAAAGAGTTCCGTAACTACGAACGCCCGTATCTTTCACAGAAAGGCTCGGATTGCCTCGATATGCTCGTAGGTGATTGTATGGCGTATGATGAGTATGTTTTCCATAGGCGGGCCCGGCTCGGGTCGACACCCGTCCGTGGGTCCCGCGACTCTTCTTTTTGTAATCCTGACGACTTTTGAAAGAATTTGATTTGGTTATTATTCCGATTTCTAAGTATGGTCATTTTACTTATCATTTGAGTCTATGATAATGATTTTATGCATATGGTTACTCACGACTCTGTTCGTGCATTTCGTTGTATCTTTCGCCGAGTCCCGGCCGTTTCGTTGTCGTGCGCACTTTGTTATACTCCGGTGTTATGCTGTGTTTATGGTTCACCGAGCCCCTCGCTCGAGGGCCGGGTTCCGCTTATATTTGGTGTTATGCTGTGTATGGCGTTATGCTGTGATATGATGTGTGACGGGGATACGGAGATTTGAAACTTTCTGGTGTTATGCTGTGTTATGGCGCCATCGACAGGCGGGCGACCATATTTTCTGAGCCCTATGCATGATTTGTATTTTGAAAGTAAACATTTTGATATTTTGGAAACGCATTTACTTTCTGTACTTCTGTTACGATTATGATTCAGATTTGCTTACTATATCTTCTGCTTTGCATACTCAGTACATATTTCGTACTGACCCCCTTTCTTCGGGGCCGCGTTTCATGCCCGCAGTATAGACGCACGCTTGGTGATCCGCCGCCTAGGACACCCTTTTCTCGTTTGGAGTGCTCCCTTATTCCGAGCCACATTTTGGTATATATTCGTCCGTTGCATATGTATATATTTGTTCGGGGGGTACGGCGGGGCCCCGTCCCGTCATATGATTTCGTTTGTCCGTTTAGAGGTCCGTGGACATGTATGTGGGTTATGCCCATTCGTACATGTGTGTGTTTGTATGTTATATGTTCTGGGCGATCCTATTCGTCGTGGCAGCCTCGTCGGCTAGCATTTGTATATGTTTTGGGCCGATGCGCCATTTGATAGCCTTGTCGTCTTCTGATATATATATATATATATATATGGTTGTGTTTGAGATGTGTTTGAGATAGTTTGATATAATCTGAGACAATGTTTGATATTTGTGTCCGTATAAGCTATCTGTATGTGATTCGGATTAATGATTGTGTTTGGGTGCCCAGCTCGGGCACTAGTCACGGCCTACGGGGTTGGGTCGTGACAAAAGTGGTATCAGAGCGGTTCGTCCTCGGAATGTCTACAGACCGTGTCTAGTAGAGTCTTGTTTATCGGTGTGTTGTGCACCACATCTATAAACAGGAGGCTACAGGACATTTAGGATGTTATCTTTCCTTCTGATCTTAGATCGTGCGATAGAAGCTGTGTTATCAGGATGACTTTTCTCTGACGAAATGTTATGTTTTCGCCGATGCCTCCGAGGAAGGCCACGCCTGCCCGAAGGGCAAGTCTACAAAGTTGGTGAGACCACCGGCCCGCAGTTACTAGGGCCCGTCCGCGCCCGTACCGGATATTGTGCCCCCGACGGCCGGTTCGGCACACCGTATCGGAGGGGCTTGGAGCAGCGACAGCTGCAGGTCTGGGGGCGGCTCCACCGCCAGCTCCCGAGGTTCGAGTGCCCGCGCCTCCAGCTCCCCAGCCAGGGGCGGATGATGGGGCTATGCGCGAGGCGGTACAGTTACTGACCCGATTGGTAGCAGGGCAGGCCCACAGGGCCGTGCTTGGAGTAGGGGTGATCGGCCGACCGCGTGATGGGGGTTCGAGGGCCCGTGAGTTTTTCGACATGTAATCCACCGAGTTTTTCGGGTCGAAGCCCGAGAGGACCCCTCACGAGTTTATCGTACGATGTTGCGTACATTACGGTTGATTAAGGCGACCGATATCGAGTACGTTGAGATGGCATCGTACCGGTTGCGGGATGTAGCCGCAAATTGGTATGAGTCCCGGGTATTGTCCGCAGGTGAGGGTGCCCCTCCGCCGTACGGGGGGCGAGTTTATCGAGGCCTTTTCGGCCCATTTTCCGCCTCCGCAGGTACGGCGAGCCGTAGTAGACGATTCTCGCTCGTTGAGCGGCGGGGGCAGAGCGTCCGGGAGTATAGTTTGGAGTTTGACTCGCCGGCAGATATGCGTCCGCTTATGTAGTCGATATGACCGACCGGATGCACCGGTATGTGATGGGGCCGGACCGCTACATGGTTGATAGTTGCTAGCGGGCGCCGGCGGCCCGACCGTGTATGAGTATTGCCCGTATACGTGCACACGCCCGGTGGCATGGAGGACCGACACAGAGGGCGCTAGCCCGATAGGTTTTATGATAGGGGCCGGCCCCAAGAGGGCCGGATCCGCCGGGTATTCTGGGGATTTTCGAGGAAGGCGGCCTCGGCCAGCAGCCAGAGCGGCATATCCTCCCCGGCCCAAAGACGGGCACACCCCCGCCGTTCGCCTACAGGAGATCGCAGGGTGCAGATATTCGGGGCGGTGCCGCAGCTCCGGTGTTTTCGTGCTCGCGCTGGACGAGGCTCCGTAGTCGATGAGACCGCCCGTACCTCCGTGTTCCCACCGTGGGAGACAAGACACCCGGGAGAGTGTTTTCGTGCCACCGGTGCGTGCTTTACTTGTGGCCGTCGTGGCCATCCGATGAGAGATTGTCCGGTTAGAGGTGGTGCGGTGCGGCGCGGCTCGCCTACCGGGTCGCCCGGTGGTTCATCTTCATCCTCGGTAGCTATGCGCCCTGCGGGGCGAGGTATGCCAGCATCAGCAGGCCGCGGCAGAGGTCGTGGCGGAGTTCCCGATTCTAGCGGTCCTTCGAACCGCATATATGCATTGGCCAGCCGACAGGACCAGGAGGCGTCGCCTAATGTCGTTACAGGTATATATTCGGTCTTCTCTCGAGATGTGTATGCACCGATTGATCCCGGTTCTACTTTATCATATATTTCTCCCCCTTGTTGCTAATAAAATTGGGATAGAATCTCGAACCGATAGAGCCTTTTGAGGTAGCTACACCGGTAGGGGATTTCGTTATAGCCCGGCGGTGTTTATAGAGATTGTTCGGTAATTATCCGTGGCCGCCGTACTAAGGCGATTCTGGTAGAGTTAGATATGACTGAGTTCGATGTGATTATGGGTATGGATTGGCTAGCTTCTTGTTATGCTAATGTTGATTGTCAAAAGAAGATAGTCCGTTTCCAATTTCCAGGGGAACCAGTTATAGAGTGGGCAGGTAATACAGCATCGCCGAGGGGTAAGTTTATTTCATACCTCAAGGCAAGAAAAATGATCAGAAAGGGCTATATTTATCATCTGGTTCGTGTACATGATTTAGAAGCAGAGGCACCGACTCTTCAGTCAGTCCCAATGGTTAATGAATTTTTAGATGTATTCCCGCATGAGCTTTGTGTCTTCCCCCCGAGCGGGAGATAGAGTTTGCTATTGATTTGTTGCCGATACTCACCCCTATCTCTATTCCTCCGTACGTAATGGCACCCGTAATTGAAGGAATTGAAAGAGCAACCGAGAGATTTATTAGAGAAGGGCTTTATTAGGCCCGCACATCACCCCGGGGAGCGCCGGTATTGTTTGTGAGAAAGAAGGATGGATCGCCGCGGATGTGCATTGATTACCGGCACTCGAATAAGGTAACCATCAAGAATAAATACCCCTCCCAGATTGATGATTTGTTTGATCATAGTGGTGTGTGTTTTTCGAAGATAGACCCGCGGTCGCTATCATCGTGTACGGGTACGAGAGGCCGATATTCCTAAGACAAACATTCAGACCCGATACGGGCATTATGAATTCGTAGTGATGTCTTTTGGGCCGACAAATGCCCCAGCCAGTATTTATGGACCGATGAATCGGGTATTCGACCGTTCTTAGACATGTTCGTGATAGTATTTATTGATGACATCCCGGTTTATTCACGATCGGGCGAACATGCAGATCATTTGAGGACGGTACTTGGCACACTCGGCACCGTAAATTATATGCTAAATTTTCTAAATGTGAATTTGGCCGACTTCAAGGCATTCCCGGGGCATATTATGGAGCCGATGGCATCCGGTGGATACCCGTAAGATTGAGGCCGTAAAGAATTGGCCTAGACCTACGACGCCGACCGAGGTGCGTAGCTTTCGGGGATTGGCCGGTTATTACGGAGATTTCGTAGAGAAATTTGCTTCGATTTCGCCGCCTTTGACAAGGCCGACTCGAAGGGAGCTAAGTTCCGTGGACCGATGCTTGCGAGCGTAGCTTCCGCTTGCCGAAAGAGAAGTTGACTACGGCTCCGCCCCGACTCTTCCCGAGGGACCGGACGGGTATGTGATTTATTGTGATGCCTCCGGTATTGGTTTGGGGTGTGTGTTGATGCAAAGCACGGCGTAGTTATAGCTTATGCTTCCGGCTAGCTCGTAAAGCACGAGAGAAATTATCCTACTCACGATTTGGAGCTAGCCGCGGTGATTCATGCTTTGAAGATGTGGAGACATTATTTATATGGTGTTCACGTTGATATTTATACGAGATCATAAGAGCCTCCAAGTACATCTTTAAACGTAAGGAGCCGAACTTGCGGCGAGAGGAGGTGGTTAGAGTTGTCGAAAGATTATGATGTTGATATTCTCTACCATCCGGGAAAGCTAATGTTGTGGCAGATGCACTACCGTAAGTCTATGGGGCCAGCGGACGTGCCATCGAGAGGAAGGAAATGGTTCGCGAGATCCATCGTTGGCTAGTCTTGGAGTTCGCTTGGTCGATTCTCGAGATATTGGGGTTTCGTTCGAGGTATTGTCGAATCCTCTATTACGAAGAGATTAAGCGGCGTCAAGATGAGGATCCTATTCGGCACAAAGACAGATACGCCCTTGAGAAGGAAAAGACCCCGTTCGAGATTACATCCGATGGAGTATTATTACACGCGGCGCATTATGTGTACCGATGTTGCAAGGCCGCGCGACAAAGGGTTATGGGCGAGGCACATTATGCCCGTTATTCCGTTCACCCAGGGTCGACGAAGATGTATCATGATCTCAGATGCTTATATTGGTGGGATGGTATGAAAAGAGATATAGCAGAGTTCGTCGCTCAGTGTCCAAATTGCCAGCAGGTTAAGATCGAGCATCAGAAGCCCGGTGGATTATTACATGAGATGGAGATACCGTCGTGGAAGTGGGAAATCATTAATATGGACTTTATTACAAGTTTACCTCGCACTCCACGGAGGTATGATTCCATTTGGGTTATTGTTAATAGGCTGACGAAATCAGCCCATTTCCTCCCAGTCCGGACTACGTATTTAGCTGAGGATTATGTCAGGTTATATATTAAGGAGATTGTGAGACTTCACGGAGTTCCCATATCTATTATCTCTGACAGAGGTGCCCAGTTTACAGCTAATTTACTCGGAGATCATTTTCGGGAAGGATTGGGGACCAAGGTGAGTCTCAAGACAACATTCCATCCTCGGTCCGACGGACAGTGCCGAGCGCACTATTCGACGCCGGAAGATATGTTGCGGGTCCGTGTTATTGATTTCGTGGGTAGCCGGGATGATCATTTGCCACTTGTTGAATTTGCTTATAATAACACCTACCACTCTAGTATTCGATGGCACCATATGAGGCTTTGTATGGCAGAAATGCAGTCACCGATTGGTTGGTTCGATGTTGGCGAGACTGAGTTGATTGGCCCGTATGTGATCCAAACAGTGTTGATAAGGTGAAACTCATTCGGGAGTGGTTGTTAGCGGCCCAGATTCGACAAAAATCATATGCAGATAATCGCCGTCGACATTTAGAGTTTCAGATTGGTGATTGGGTATTCCTTAAAGTGTCACCTATGAAAGGTGTTATGAGATTCGGCAAGAAAGGAAAGCTCAGTCCTAGATATATTGGGCCTTATCGATTATTCGTAAAATAGGCAAGGTTGCCTATGAGTTAGATCTCGCCACCTGATTTGGGAGCAAGACGGCACCCGTATTCCATGTTTCTATGCTTCGTAAATGTATTGGTGACCCTTCCGAATATTTCCGTAGATGATATCCATGTCACAGGTAGGAGCTATCTTATGAGGAGCAGCCTATAGCCATATTAGATCGTTAGGTAAGAAAATTGCGGAATAAAGATGTGGCTTCTGTTAAAGTGTTGTGGCGGAATAATAACCGGGAGGAAATGACCTGGGAAGCTGAGGAGCCGATGAAGAAGAAGTATCCTCACTTATTTTCAGTTCCTACAGGTAATCTAAATTCCTTACTTGACTATGTTGTTTGATAAATGAGTTGTTGTGTTAGTTGTGATAGTTGAAAAAGAAACTCCCCCAAGTGCTTATAAGATCCCGTAAGGTTAATCTAACATTCGAGGACGAATGTTCTAAAGGGGGGAGGATGTTATATCCCGTATTTTGTGCATTGGGACAATCCGGTTTAACTATGATAAGTTAGGGACAAAACTATTCCGGGATACAAAGTCGGGATTTTTGACCTTCGATTTTGTTTTAAGACCTAACTTGTGCATGAATTTGTTGGCATGGAACAATTAGGAAAATTTGGGACCAAAATTGAATTATTGGAAGTTGAAAATCATGCATTTTCCTTTTCCTTTGCCCTTGGCCGTGTGTCTTTGAAGAAGGTCCCACACATTTTGGTCCAATTTTAATTGGTCCAACACATGTGTGGGCCATGGACACATGTATAATTCATATAATAGCTTAAAAGATGACTTCTAAGTCATCTCTTTTCATTCCCACACTTAGAAAAAAAGAACCAAGAAGAAGTTGAAGAGGAGGCTCTCGGCCAAGAACCCCCTTGAAAACCAAGTCCAATTCTAGCCATCCTAAAATTATTTCTTTGATGCAGACCAACTAATTTGAGGTCCCTAAGTAACGTGGAAGTGTTGTTCGGGTCATCCAACCATCCGTTTTCATCCTAGCTAACCGTAGCTAGTTGTGAAGTTGAAGGAAGAAAGGTAAGATTTGATCATGTTTTATATGTTATGAATGATGTATGCATGCTATAGTATGTTAAAATGGAGGAAATTATGAAATATGGCATGTTGGAGTCGAGGTTGTGTGTGTGCATAGCCGTGTAAGTGTGTGTGTGTGTTGTGTTATGTTGGAGCAATGAATTAAAGTCTAGTTAGCATGTTGTGATTGTTGTAGAGTGGAGAAATGAATGAAAATCATCTATATGTGTTTGTATGGTGTTGGCCAAAATAGGTCCCCATTTGTGTACATTGAATGAACCAATTGTATTTAGTATTTTAGTCATCGACGTTATGGATTCTATGTTGCAAAATGAAAGTGTAATGACTCACGATTGATGTTGTAATTGTATGGGCTGATTTGGAGGTTATTGTGCATTCGATATAATTTTTATATTTAAGAGAATGACATTGTTAGAATGTGGATTGTTGGTGCAAATCATGATTTGGAAGTGAGGGATGTGTTATAGTGATGGTTCTCGGGTTTCAGCTGTTTTCGGGAGTTGGAGTATTGTTGGATTGTTTGAAATGTTGTATGAATTGTTTAAGAATGTCTTTGAATATTGTTGGTATGGGTTCGGGTTAGTATTTGAATGTATAAGCGTTGATGTGGGCTTGAAGGTAAGCCGTTGAATTGAATATATTGAAAGTTGTTGAATGATGTAAAAGAGAGTTATTAATGCTATATTGCCTTTCGGATTAGTTATTGATGTTGCTAGGTTGGTTGTTGATGTTGTTGTTGTTGATTTGGCCGAGTTAAATTCTCGGGGTTGGTCTATTTACAGGGGAAATGCTGCCCAAATTTCTATAGAATTAAGGGCTAATTTGAAATTAAATTCCTAAACGTCCATAGCTAATGTTTGGCATATTATGACGTTGTGTATATCTTGGGGAGACCGAGATGTAGGTTGACATTAGCTTGAGTTTGGAGTAGCTTGGAGAGCGTTTGAGGTATGTAAAGCTCAATCCTTCCTTCTTTTGGCATGCCTTAGTTACGAATAGGCTATGACACAAGCCTCGAGGAAATTCTATTCTCACAATCCGAGCATGTTTATGACTCTTATTCGTTTCTTGGAATTCGTATGTTGATATGATGAAATATTGGCCTTTATGTCTTTGAAATATTTGATTTTCAACTTTTGCATAAAAAGTTTCATTTTTAAAGAATTCCGTAACTACGAACGCCCGTATCTTTCACAGAAAGGCTCGGATTGCCTCGATATGCTCGTAGGTGATTTTATGGCGTATGATGAGTATGTTTTCCATAGGCGGGCCCGGCTCGGGTCAACACCCGTCCGTGGGTCCCGCGACTCTTCTTTTTGTAATCCTGACGACTTTTGAAAGAATTTGATTTGGTTATTATTCCGATTTCTAAGTATGGTCATTTTACTTATCATTTGAGTCTATGATAATGATTTTATGCATATGGTTACTCACGACTCCGTTCGTGCATTCTGTTATATCTATCTCCGTAAGTAAACCTAAATCACTATTAATAAGGAGAAAGTCACACCTTGTTCTTTCAATATCCACCTTGTATCCAAGCCCAAATCCACCGCAAAACGATACTATAATCACTACTATACGCTATCCGAGCCTCGATTAATACTCCGCCACTCGAGAATCACTCCAATTCCTCACTTTTATGATATACTCACACCCCTGTATGTTTTTCTGAGTTTTGGGAAATATTTTGGGTGAAAATTAAGGGTCTTGGCCCTTATATAGGGTGTTTAAGTCGGTGGTAACCGACTTAAAATCAACCCTTCGCGAATGCGATGGACTCTCGCGAGCGCGACGGTTTGGAAATTCCATGGCCATTGCGAATGTGAGGCTCTGCCACAAATGCGTAGGTCAATTCTGGCTAGTTCGTCCAAATTTCATTTTTCGCCCGATCGACCTCCAATCCTTTCGATACTTCTCATACATGTTCTTAAGCCCTCAGAACCATAGGATAGGTATATATCGCTCCAGTGTTCGCAATTAAAACAACTAACACCTAACGAATCTCAACATTCAAAATTGTTTAACTTAGCCACAGTTCAACATACTTATGTTCAAACTTGACAAGTGCTTCTCCGAAAGTACGGGGTGTAACAGAGTTGAAGAACTAGCGTGCACTCTACTATTTTCATTATCACTGGTGTACGAAGATGTAGTTAATTCAATGATGTAGAGTAAGGAGGTGGTCAGGTTATAGATGGTAAGACATGCATTGAATTCAGATGAATTAAGAAACCATATCAACAATGGTGAGAAAGAGGACAATGGTGAGGGTTTGACGGTTAGAGGTCGCTCGAGTCAAAGAGGGAGAGGCAAATTAGTAGCTAGGTCAAAGTCTAGGAAAAGGGTGAGTAGGAAGGAAGCTGAATGTTGGGGTTGTCATTAAAAAGGTCACTTTGAGAGGGATTGCCCGAATAAGAAGATTGATAAAACAACAAAGGCATCCACGGCTCGGGTAGCTCGGATTATCCGGAGAAAATTATGTGCTAGAATCGCTCTTGAGGATGACATTCAAACACACAAGTGGATTTTCGATTCATCTTATACCTTTCACATGTGCTTCAGAAAAGATTGGTTTACAAGCAACGAGCAGACGAGTAAGACTGTACTTATGGGTAACGATGCAGTATGTGAAATAGCAGGCATTGGTTCAGCTCGTATACAGTGTCATGACGGCATCATAAGAACATTGTCTAATGTTCGACATGTTCCTGATATAAAACAAAATTTGATCTCTCTTGGTACTCTTGATAAGCTCGAATATAAGCATGCGGGTAAAGGTGGAATCTACAAGGTGACCAAGGGTTCTCTAGTCATGTTAAAGGCCAAACTGGAGGATGGTCTTTATGTACTTATGGGCAGCACCATTTGTCACGACCCAACCCCGTAGACCGTGACTAGTGCCCGATCTGGGCACCCAAACACACCTGTCAAAAAGAGCCACACACGGATGGCTTATATATATACGAATATCAAACACTGTCTCAAATTATATCAAACTGTCGCAAACATATTTCAAATGCAACCATGTATATAACAAAGCCGACAAGGCTATCGAATGGCACGACGGCCCAAAAACATATACAAGTGCAAGCCGACAAGGTCGTCGTGACATAACGGGATCGCCCCCAAACACAACATATACAAACACACACATGTACGTAATAGGGCCTAACCAACATACATATACGTACCTCTAAACAGACAAACGGAATCATATGATGGGATGTTAGCCCCGCCGTACCCCCGAACAAATGTATACAAATGCAACGGACGAATATATACCAAAATATGGTTCGAATCGCGGGAGTACTCCAAACAGGTGAAGAGGGTGTCCTAAACTGTGTGGATCACCAAATCGTGCGTCTCCGTACCGCGGGCATGAAACGCAGCCCCCCGAAGAAAGCTGGGGTCGACACGAAATATGTACCGAGTATGCAAAGCAGAAAATGTAGTATACAAGTCCGAGTCATGATCGAAATAGAGGCCCACGTAAAAGTAAATGCATTTCCAAAATATCAAAATGTTACTTTAAAAAATGGATCATGCATGTGGCACATGGAAATATGGTCGCCCGCCGTCGATGGCGCCATAACACAAGATAACACCGAAAGTTTCAAATCTCCGTATCCCCGTCACATATCAAACACAGCATAACGCCATACACAGCATAACACCAAATATGAGCGGAACCCGTCTCTCAAGCGAGGGACTCAGTGATCCATAAACACAGCATAACACCGGAGTATATCATAATGCGCACGACAATAAAACCGGCCCGGGACTCGGCGAAAGATATAACAGAATGCACGAGCGGAGTCGTGAGTAATCATATGCATAAAATCATTGTCATAAATCCAAAAGATAAGTAACACGCTCATATTTGAAATCGTAATAATAATTACAACATATTCTTTCAAAAGTTGTCGAAATTACATAAAAGGGCATCGCGGGACCCACGGACGGGTGTAGACCCGAGCCGGGCCCGCCTATGGAAAACATACTCATCCTAGATCATACAAGCTTCTACGAAAATTTCAAAGCAATCCGAGCTTTTTCGTGAAAGTTATGGGCGTTTGTAGTTTTCGAATCATTAAAGAATAAATTCTTTTAGAAATCAAACTTTCATGCAACTTTGGTAAACTAGTAGTTCCAAGGACATAAGGATCAATATTTCATCACATCAACATATGAATATCAAGAAACGAATGCGTATCATAGACATGCTCGGATTGCGGGAATAGAGTTTCCTCGAAGTTCGTGTCATAGCCTATTTTAACTAAGGCATGCCAAGGAAAGAAGGTGGCTTTACATACCTCAAACGCTCTCCAATATAATCCAAACTCAAGCTAAATCAAACCTACGTCTCGGGCTGCCCAAGGTCTACAAATAAGCCATAAGATGCCAAACATTAGCTAGAGACATTTTGGGCATTTAATTCCAATTTCGCCCTTAATTCTACGAAATTTAAAGCATTTCCCCGTAAATATGTCACGACCCAAACCCCCGTGGGCCGCGACCGGTGTCCTATTTGGACACCCATACGTACTGGAATAATAGTTGGCGTACTAACCAGTTAATCCAGATTAGATATACACAGATCCATACAGATATAGCATACATCGCATATAAGTATACACATACATAGATTTACACACAAGCCGTTAGGGCTATTAGAACTGACAGAGTCGCAAACTTGGACATACCTACCAGAATGCATGACAACCCACAACCCACAAACATGTCTACGTGCCTCTAACATACGAACGAGAATCGAAGACGGACAGGCCCCGCCGTACCCAAATGACCATATGTACAAAGAGACAAACAACAAGATATATACCAAAAATATCATTCGATCAAAAGTGAGCACTCTCCAACAAAGCATAAAAATTCTAAGCCGGTGGCGTATCTCGAGGTGCGTCCGTACCCGGGCATGGCGTTTGCCCCACCCCGAAGTTTGTGGGGTCAAGACGGAAGTGTACCGAGTATGTAAAGCGGAAATATAACATACATAATCATAATCGTAGTCAAATATATAAAATCATAACGTATGTAATCGTATCCGTAGCGGGGTCGTACTTACAGAGTGTACATCATGTAATCATATTATGTCGATTTAGGGAATGTAGCCGACGGAGTTTCAATACGTACTACGCAGGTACAGATGTAGCCGACGGAAGCACAATGCAATCGATGCACAGAGTGTGATTATAAATGGTAAACGAGTCCGAGATACAGAGGTGTACGTACGACTCTCAAATAGAACGTAACTCGAAGTATGATGACGGTAATCGAGTCCGAATCGTACGTGCAGAAATGTGACGTGACAAATCCTTATCCAAATCGTAGTCTCGCATCACGCATGCGAGAGTCATAAGCGTATTCGTACATACATATCATATATCGATCCCGCCCTTTAATAAGGGACGCGTAATGTAACCCGCCCTCTTAGTACGGGACGCGGTGACGTACAGATCAAATCAAATGCCATCCCGGCCGCCATCCCCATAATATCACATAATCAAATCATAATCGTATATAAACGGATCCCGGCCCGCACATCCGAGGGACGCGGTGAACAATGCGTGGAAGTGCACGAATCACGTAACTCGGCCCGGCGCGTGAAGGAAGCATCGAGGCATCCACGAACAGATCAATGAGAAACCATATACATACGACCGACATACGTACTTAATGAAACCGAAATAGTTCGAAGATAAGTCAACCGAATTATCGGATCATAGTCATAATAGATACGCATACATGTCATTTGGGATGGCACGACGATTATTTCGTAACGAATATCGAACCGTTCCGTATGTCGTACTATATTATGAAACTCATAAAAAACGGCCATAACAATTATCATATGATAGCGAACGATAGCCAAAAATTAACTAAGAAGATCGGACAAAACGGAGTCAATTTATGCCTTACAAGAACTATCGGGGTTTGGTGTGGGCCTACCTCGGACCCAACCATAGTGGCGTACGTAAATTACGGATAATAAACCTTAGGGAGTCGTCCGTAACCATCTTAGGGTGTTCCGACTCCATTTATAGAAATTATACACATATAGGCAATTTTCGCCGACAAAAGGTAAAGGGACAATTCAATCTTACTGAATGATTTTGAGCTATTTTCAATCTCGAAGTGTGAGAAGCAGAAGTGCGATCGAGGCTCGCTTTAGAGCCTGTTACACTCAGAACATGCCAAAGAAGAAAAGGCGAGACTTTACATACCTTGGTTATGCTTTACGCTCGTCCAATCTCGATTCCCGTTTCGTCAAAATCTACAAAAGGTCATTGTTACTAATTAGCAAATTCAAGCCTTTAGAACTCGAATCTTAACTTATACTCTTCCACAAAATTTGGGCAGCATCTCCCCTATGCATATAGCATCCCCGAGAATTTGACTCGGCTAGAACAATCAACAACAACCCAACAACAACACCAACAACAATAACAATCACCACAAATCATAATATAACACAATTAGTCCACTTTCCGACATAATACAAAAATTCTCATTTCGACTTCACCCTCCCAAATCAATACCAGCATGCTCTCATTCATTACTAATCAAGGTCATTACAATATAATTCGGAAGCATTTCATAGCATTTCTACAATATATATTCTCAAGATATACGAAATATACAAACTTTCCACCAAAGCCATAATTCATCCAACACTTCTAATTTTTCAACATAACCTTCCGTAACATATTTTTACCTTTCAATTCCATTAACAACCATCATAATTTACATCTTACAATTTCATTTCCATAATTACATAAACCATAATAAAATCTCATACTTTCCGACAACAACTTAGCAACAATTTTCTCATGCCAACTAAGACCATTAGCCTTCCATTTTCATCACAAGACTCCAACAACACAATTAACATACTAAATAATATTTATTCGTCTCCCCTTCACCTATGGCACTACACGGCCATGATCCCTTCTTCCAACTTCAACTAAATTTATTCAACTTTCACTTTCGATTCAAATTCCACAATAAACACAACTAAAATACAATATAGAATTCAACATCAATTCAACTATACACCCACGGCTACATGCTTACATACACACACACGGCTTGCACACACACAACTCACAATTCCATAATCCTCATCTATTTCCAAGCATTATAACATGCATACTTATTCCATAACACAAAAGAATAGAATTCTTACCTCTTTCTTGAAATCTCAACTTGCCGCAAACGTGGTTCTTTCGCCAAACTAATTGTATCACGTCGAAGGGCGTCCCAAACTTGACAAGAATTCAACAAGAATAAGATTTTTGGATTGAAGTTGAAGACTAGAAAATTCTCTTTCCTTTTTTTTCCTTTCTCTTTCTCTCTTGGCCGAAGGCCCTTCTCTTTTTTTCTTCTAGTTCTTGTTCTTGCTCTCTAATTTTTTCTTGAATCTTCTATGAGTTTATGACTCATATATAATAAGCCCCTTTGCATTAATTTGCCACATGGAAATTTAATTAAAATCCATGGGCTTGGGCCATTGTATGGCCGGCCACCCCTCTCTCACTTGGGCCTCATTTTTCTTTTTTTTTTAGCCCAATTGGCTTTAAATCTTGTTTTGTAATTCCCGAAGCTAATTTCTGAAATTCCAATTTTGCCCTTGGCCTTCCTCCGTATTTCCACACCACTATCTTTCATAAACAACACACACATATCTTAATCCTAATCAACATATGACCTTATTCTTTACAATTCGAAATCATTTCGCATTTTCCGAATATGCTAAAATACCGGATATAACATCCTCCCCCCCTTAGAACATTCGTCCTCGAATGTTAAATTAGCCTCATAGGTTTTACAAACATTTCGGGGAAGGTCTTCTTGCCAACTACATACTCGCACTTGATCGAAGTAATTGTAAGAGCCTTCACTTTCTAAGTCCTTCTATCCTTTTCCGATATTGCGGTATTGGGGCTGTTCGAAATCCTAGTCTAGCGGTCCATACGATTTTAAATCGGATATAGGGTGAACAGAATATTTGTCAGAGCTGGAAGATCAGAGGTATGTCAGATGAAGTCGTATCCGGAATCAGAAGTACAGAAGCGTAGCAGACAGAATCGTAATCATACGTTATATCAAACGGATTCATGATCGAGCCGAGCACACTGACATATCGGACAAGATATGTCTCCGGACTATCGGATAAATCCATAATCGCATTCGATATGTACCGAACTATATCGACGGGAAATTATGATCGGAGTCGGACGTACGTGGGTATATTAAATGTAAATGTGATCGTATTCGAAGCACGTAGGTATAGTAGATGAGCTTCACCGAAAGCAGGAGCGCAGAGATATGGCGTACAGAATCGCGATCAGAGTCAAACTACCTTTACTATACTTCAGAGACTTACGGAAATTTCCTTGTCACGTTAAGATTCTTTGGCATTCTACTTACAAACATTTCCAATCGCTATTCAAATTTACCTTGATTCCCAAGCGATATTACGCCTTCTTCTTTGCACTCACTTCGTCCGCTTCCGCGATTCCTGTAGGGGTGCTAACTACTTCACGTACTTCCTTTTCTTTTGGTTACCCCAAATTTCCAGTTATTTCTCATACCTACAATTGTGAAATTTCCTTAACGTACTTCCCAGGGGGTCACCCATCCCAGAATTGCTCTGATCTTAGCACGCTTAACTTTGAAATTTTTATGCATTCTGATGCGTTATTGCTAATATAACTGCGTCAATTGCCCCACACAATCTTTGCCACGTAGTTTAGGGCAAGTCGGAGCCTTAATAAATTTTTCAAAAAAGATTTTCATAGCGGGTCCCACCCCGGTCCAAACCACACAATCACCATGTTGCCCTTCTGATTTCTCAATGTCTACTTACACTTGAACTCATAATTATCTTCCACCCGGGATTTCTAGATTTATACCTGTGGCGGGGACGTCTCGGTCGCCCTTACAGTCACCAAATAATATTCTACAGAAATCATACACACATAGGAAATTCTAAGAAACTTATATACTTATAAATGATCAATCTCGGGTCCGACTCCGGGAGTCGTCGTGAGAAGTATGTCCATCATCATCCTCATCCGTCTGGCTCCCCACCTATCTCGGCTCCCGCTATTATCCATATCCGAATCGGAGGAGTATAGATAATCGACAATTCCGGCTCACCGGTGACCGGACAAGAGAAATCCGTAGCACTCTCCGAGGTGGCCGGGCTGGCGGGGTGCTCCCTCACAGGAGCAGCTGGCATATTCCCGAAAGTCTCCTCCTCCGTTGCCCCAGAAGAATGCTCCGATGGGTCTGTGTCATGAATGTCCTCCTCCATGGAGGTATGACACTCTGGAGGGGTCATCGCTAGATCCCCCGAGGGGTCTGTATCATAGCTACCCTCCGTGGAATCCGCTGCTCTAGGGGTCAGAAACTCTGGAGGAATTGTAGCTGGGTCCTCCGACGGATCGGTATCATAACTGTCCTCCGTGGGATCCTCCGAAGGATCTGTCTCAATCGAGTAGCTGGGGCTCTGTCTACTCGGCCCCGGTGACATCCTAGGGGCCTTCTTAGCACCCCCATCCCCATCATCAGAAGCCGTCCTCTTCATTCTTTGTCAGTCTACAATCACCTGCAGGAAGAGGATCAGAAACAATTTTCCCCAAAATACTGACGCTGTTGCTCTTTTGGAGCCTCGCTGTAGACACAGCAATTCGTTGGGAGGAACCATCCTAACAATACGGCTCTATCGCACAATCTAAGATCCAAAGAAAGGGAAACATCCTAAATGTCCTGTAGCCTCCTGTTTATAGATGTGGTGCACAACACACCGATAAACAAGACTCTACGAGACACGGCCTGTAGACATTCCGAGGACTGACCGCTCTGATACCACTTTTGTCACGACCCAAACCCCGTGGGCCGCGACTGGTGTCCTATTTGGACACCCATACATACGCCGACGAGTTGGCGTACTAACCGCTAATCCCGACATAGATACACAGATCCATACAGATATAGCATACATCGCATATAAGTATACACATACATAGATTTACACACAAGCCGTTAGGGCTATTAGAACTGACAGAGTCGCAAACTTGGACATACCTACCAGAACAGTGACAACCCACAACCCACAAACATGTCTACAGGCCTCTAACATACAGAACAGAATCAGAAGACGGGACAGGGCCCCGCCGTACCCAAATGACCATATGTACAAAGCATACAAACAACAGAAGATATATACCAAAAATATCACTCCGGATCAAAAGGAGCACTCTCCAAACAGAATGAACAGGTACCCTAAGCTGGTGGCGTATCTCGAGGTGCGTCTGTACCTGCGGGCATGTAGCGCAGCCCCCGAAGAACAATGGGTTAGTACGGAAGTGTACCGAGTATGTAAAGCGGAAATATAACATACATAATCATAATCAGAGTCAAATATGTAAAATCATAACGAGTATTTAATCGGATCCGTAGCGGGGTCGGACTTACGAGTGTACGTAACGGAATCATAATATGTCGATTTAGGGAATGTAGCCGACGGAGTGTCAATATGGATGCAGATACGGGATGTAGCCGACGGAAGCACAATGCAAATCGATGCACAAGAGTGTGATTATAAATCGTAAACAAGAGTCCGAGATACGAGAGGTGTACGACAAACTCTCAAATACAACCGAACTCGAAGTATGACAGACGGAATCGTAGTCCGAATCGACGTGCGTAAATGTGACGGACAAATCCTTATCCAAATCGAGTCTCGCATCATGCATGCGAGAGTCATAAGCGTATTCGTACATACATATCATATATCGATCCCGCCCTTTAATAAGGGACGCGGTAACGTAACCCCGCCTCTTAGTACGGGACGCGGTGGACGTACGTATCAAATCAAATGCCATCCGGCCGCCATCCCCATAATATCACATAATCAAATCATAATCAAATATAAACGGATCCCGGCCCGCACATCCGAGGGACGCGGTGAACAATGCGGATGGAAGTGCACGAATCACGTAACCCGGCCCGGCGCGCGGAAGGAAGCATTGAGGCATCCACGAAACGCATCAATGAGAAACCATATACATACAGACCGACATACAGACTTAATGAAACTGAAATAGTTTAGAAGATAAGTCAAATCAGAATTATCGGATCATAGTCATAATAGCTACGCATACATGTCATTTGGGATGGCACGACAGATTATTTCAGAACAGAATATCCAGAACCGTTCCAGATGTCGTACTATATTATGAAACTCATAAAAACAGTCATAACAATTATCATATGATAGCAGAACGATAGCCAAAAATTAACTAAGAAGATCGGACAAAACGGAGTCAATTTATGCCTTACAAGAACTATCGGGGTTTTGTGGGCCTACCTCGGACCCAACCATAGTGGCGTACGTAAATTACGGATAATAAACCTTAGGGAGTCGTCCGTAACCATCTTAGGGTGTTCCGACTCCATTTATAGAAATTATACACATATGGGCAATTTTCGCCGACAAAAGGTAAAGGGACAATTCAATCTTACTGAATGATTTTGAGCTATTTTCAATCTCGGAGTGTGAGAAGCAGAAGTGCGATCGAGGCTCGCTTTAGAGCCTGTTACACTCAGAACATGCCAAAGAAGAAAAGGCGAGACTTTACATACCTTGGTTATGCTTTACGCTCGTCCAATCTCGATTCCCGTTTCGTCAAAATCTACAAAAGGTCATTGTTACTAATTAGCAATTTCAAGCCTTTAGAACTCGAATCTTAACTTATACTTTTCCACAAAATTTGGGCAGCATCTCCCCTATGCATATAGCATCCCCGAGAATTTGACTCGGCTAGAACAATCAACAACAACCCAACAACAACACCAACAACAATAACAATCACCACAAATCATAATATAACACAATTAGTCCACTTTCCGAGATAATACAAAAATTCTCATTTCGACTTCACACTCCCAAATCAATACCAGCATGCTCTCATTCATTACTAATCAAGGTCATTACAATATAATTCGGAAGCATTTCATAGCATTTCTACAATATATATTCTCAAGATATACGAAATATACAAACTTTCCACCAAAGCCATAATTCATCCAACACTTCTAATTTTTCAACATAACCTTCCGTAACATATTTTTACCTTTCAATTCCATTAACAACCATCATAATTTACATCTTACAATTTCATTTCCATAATTACATAAACCATAATAAAATCTCATACTTTCCGACAACAACTTAGCAACAATTTTCTCATGCCAACTAAGACCATTAGCCTTCCATTTTCATCACAAGACTCCAACAACACAATTAACATACTAAATAATATTTATTCGTCTCCCCTTCACATATGGCACTACACGGCCATGATCCCTTCTTCCAACTTCAACTAAATTTATTCAACTTTCACTTTCGATTCAAATTCCACAATAAACACAACTAAAATACAATATAGAATTTAACATCAATTCAACTATACACCCACGGCTACATGCTTACATACACACACACACGGCTTGCACACACACAACTCACTATTCCATAATCCTCATCTATTTCCAAGCATTATAACATGCATACTTATTCCATAACACAAAAGAATAGAATTCTTACCTCTTTCTTGAAATCTCAACTTGCCGCAAACGTGGTTCTTTCGCCAAACTAATTGTATCACGTCGAAGGGCGTCCCAAACTTGACAAGAATTCAACAAGAATAAGATTTTTGGATTGAAGTTGAAGACTAGAAAATTCTCTTCTTCTTTTTTCCTTTCTCTTTCTCTCTTGGCCGAAGGCCCTTCTCTTTTTTTCTTCTAGTTCTTGTTCTTGCTTTCTAATTTTTTCTTGAATCTTCTATGAGTTTATGACTCATATATAATCCTTTGCATTAATTTGCCACATGGAAATTTAATTAAAATCCATGGGCTTGGGCCATTGTATGGCTGGCCACCCCTCTCTCACTTGGGCCTCATTTTTCTTTTTTTTTTTTTGACCCCAATTGGCTTTAAATCTTATTTTGTAATTCCCGAAGCTAATTTCCGAAATTTCAATTTTTCCCTTGGCCTTCCTCCGTATTTCCACACCACTATCTTTCATAAACAACACACACATATCTTAATCCCAATCAACATATGACCTTATTCTTTACAATTCGAAATCATTTCGCATTTTCCGAATATGCTAAAATACCGGATATAACAAAATAGGCCACCCCGAGAATTTAACTCGGCCAAATCAATCAACAACAACAACAATAACCAACCTAGAAACATCAACAACCAATCCGAAAGGCAATGCAACAATAATAGCTCTCTTTTTCCATCATTCAACAACATTCATAATTTCAATTCAACGGCTTACCTTCAAACCAACATCGACGCTTATACATTCACATACTAACCCGAACCCATACCAACAATATTTAAAGACATTCTAAGCAATTCATACAACATTTTCAACAATCCAAATTTTGTTCCAATCCACCCGAAAATAGCCCCCAAACCGAGAACCTCACTTTAACCCATTCCTTATTTCCAAATCATGATTTGCTTCCACAATTCACATTCTAACAATGCTATTCTCATCAATGCAAAATACATTAAATGTACAAAAATCTCCAAATCAGTCCGCAACAATCACAACATCAATTTGAGTCATTAAACATTCATTTCCAATATAGAATTCATAACGACGACGACTAAAACATTAAGCGATATCAATTCGTTCATTGTCATATAATATGACCCATTTCGACCAACACTACACATATACATATATGGATGATTCTCAATCGTTCTTCACCTTACAATGATCATAATATGCTAACTAGACATTAATTCATAGTTTCAACACAACACAACACAACATAATACACACATACTTACACGGCTCAACACTACATTCACCACCTCCACTTCGACATGCCATATTTCATGAATTTCCTTCATTTTAGCATACTACAACATACATACAACCTCTACAACACATAAAACATAAACAATTCTTACCTTTTCTCTTCAATTTCACAAGAGGCTAGGGTTTGAAATAATGAAAATTAGTGGGTTGATTGCTCCAACGACGCTTCCACGCTACTTAGGGGCCTCAAAATAGTGGGTTTGTACCAAGGAAATAATTTTAGAAGGGCTTGAAATGGGACTTGATTTTTGGGGATGTTGGCCGAGAGCCTCCCTCTCTTCACTTCTTGCTCTCTTTTTTTGTCTAAGTGTTAAGTGAGATGAGAATGAGTAGTTGGTCATCTTTTAACTAATGCAAGACTTAGTCAAGGGTCCCTTGGCCCACACAAGTGTTGGACCAATTAAAATTGTCCTGATTTGTGTGGCCAACTCCCACACTTACACGGCCACACATGGAAAATGGGTGATTTTTCAACTTCTAATTTTATCACTTTTGGTCCCAAATTTTCCTAATTGTTCCATGCCAACAAATTCATGCAAAACTTATGACTCAAAATAAAATCGAAGGTCAAAAGTCTCAACTTTGTATCCCGGAATAGTTTCGTCCTTAACTTATCATAATTAATCCGGATTGTTCCAATGTACAAAAATGCGGGATATAACACCATTCTAGGTAATGCGAATGCTGCAACCTCATAGTTATTAGATGATGACGAGGCTAAGATGTGGCATATAAAATTAGGTCACACGAGCGAGAGAGGGTTGGAAATTTTGAGTAACCGAAACCTTTTGAAAGGTGAGAATATTAGTACACTTTATTTTTGTAAGCATTGTGTCGTTGGAAAGCAGAAACAGGTCAGCTTTAGCACGGGCAAGCAAAAAACCGAAGGGGTACTTAACTATATTCATTCAGATTTATGGGGTCCATCTCAGGTTCCATCCAAGAGTGGAAAGAGGTATAATCTTACTTTCATTGATAATTTTTCACACAAGGTTTGGGTATACTTGTTAAAGGCTAAAAGTGATGTCTTTGAGAATTTCAAAAACGGGAAGACATTAATTGGAAATCAGTGTGACAGAAAGATTAAGTGTCTTAGAATAGATAATGGCTTGCAGTTTTGCAATGAAGAGTTTGACAATTTCTGCAAGATTCATAGTGTATTGAGACATAGAACTGTTAGGCATACACCACAACGGAATGGAGTAGCTGAAAGGATGAACCACACTCTTCTTGAGAAAGCACGTTGTATGCTCTCTAATGCCAAGGTGCCTAAGGAGTTCTGGGCGGAAGCAGTAAATACTGCTTGTTATGTTGTTAATCATTCTCCAGCGTCGGCGATCGACTTCAAAACTCCAAATGAGGTATGGTCAGGTAAATCGTCTGATTACTCGTACTTAAGAATCTTTGGATGTCCCGCATATTATCATGTAAGTGATGAAAAACTAGAACCTAAAGCTCAAAAAGGTTTATTTATGGGATATCTTTGAAGGTGTAAAAGGATATAGAATATGGATTTTAGATCCTCTTAAGTTTGTAATCAGTAGAGATGTTACTTTTGAGGAGGCCTCTATGCTTGATCTTGGAAAGACTTATATTGAGTTTGCAGGACAGAAAGTTCTTACAACAGAAATGGTGGAGGAAACAGTGAAACTCACTGAGCAGGAGGATCAGGTGACTCAGGTGGAGTTAGATAATGAAAAAGCTCACACAGTAGTACCTGAAGGTGATCCATACAGTATAGCTACTGGAAAGGACAAACGAACGCCAAAGCCAAATCCAAAATATTATCCTCAGCCTTCACAAGCTAATCTCGTGGCTTGTGCATTAGCTATTACCAATGAGGAAATAAAGGATCTGTAACCCTCAAGCTATACAAAAGCTACTATGTGTGGTGAAGCTGATTAACGACATTTAGCCAAGACTGAAGAGATGGAGTCTATGCACAAGAACCAGACATGGGATTTGGTGAGTCTACCAAAAGGGAACAAAACTGTTGGTTGCAAATGGGTCTTAAGAAAAAAGGATGGCATTCCGAGTGTAGAAGATGCAAGATACAAAGAGAGATTGGTTGCTAAAGGCTTTTGTCAGAAGGAGAGAATCGACTACAATGAGATTTTCTCACTACTCGTGAAGCATAGCTCAATTCATTTTTTACTAGCTTTGGTTGCCCATTATGACTTGAAGCTTCATCAGCTTGATGTCAAGACTGCATTGTTACAAGGTGAACTTGAAGAGGTGATCTTTATGAATAAGCCTGAGGGTTTTCTTATTGAAGGAAAAGAAGACCAGGTTTGTCAATTGAAGAAATCTTTGTATGGTTTGAGCTTGTCTACACACAATGCTGGTACAAGAGATTTGATGCGTTCATGATTACTAAAGTTTTCTCGAGAAGTGCATTTGGTAGCTGCGTGTATCACATGACGGTGTCTGGTAATTAAAATATTTATTTAGTATTATATGTTGATGATATGCTTATTGTTGCTAATAGTGTGACAGAGATAAATGATTTGAAGAAACTGCTAAGTAAGGAGTTTGACATGGAAGATTTAGGTGAAGCTAAGAAAATCCTTGGAATGGAGATTCACAGGAAGAACGGTTAGGTACATCTCTCCCAGAAAAAGTATATTGAGAAGGTAGTTCAGAGGTTTGGCATGAATAAATGTAAACCCGTTACTTTACCGTTAGCACAACATTTCAGACTTTCTTCTTTGATAGCACTGTAATCAAAGAAAGAGGTAGAGTACATGTCAAAAGTTCCTTATTCTAGTGCAGTTGGTAGCATCATGTATGCTATGGTTTGCATGGCACTCAGCCTAATATTGCTCAAGCAGTGAGTTGGTAAGTCGATTCATGTCTAATCCGGGTAAGACACATTGGTAAGCAATTAAGTGGATATTGAGATATCTTAAAGGTTCTTCGAATGTTGGTCTAACTTTTTGTAGGATGAGAAATGAAGGCTTCTTGGTCCTTAGTTATGTGGATTCTGATTTTGCAGGTGATCTTGATAGAAGGAGATCAACAACGGGCTATATCTTTACTCTTGCAGGTAGTGCCATAAGTTAGAAGGCAACTCTCCAGTCTATAGTTGCTTTGTCCACAACAGAAGTGGATTATATGGCGACAGGCGAAGCGTAAAGTAGGCTATATGGTTGAAGGGTTTGGTGTCAGAATTGAGTAGGGATCAACATGAACCAACTCTAAAATGTGATAGCCTGAATGTTATTCACTTGATAAAAAATCAGAGATTTCATGATCGCACCAAACACATTGATATGAGATTCCATTTCATTCGTGACATTGTTGAACAAGGCACAGTTAATATCTTAAAGGTTGACACAAAGGACAACGCAGCGGATATGTTGATGAAGGTGGTTCCTCTTGTCAAGTTCAGTCATTGTATGAATTTGGCAGGAGTTCGTATCAACTGATGCGTCAGGATGGAGAATGGCAAAGCAAGGCAGAACTACTAGTATGTACAAGGTTTCGATTAGTGTCTCTAGTTTCCTACACGGAGTTAGCTCACGTAGGCTTAGACATTGGATTGAATGACGTTCTTATGGAAGCTCGAAATTCATCTCAAGGTGGCGATTGTGAAGTTGAGAAGATATTCAAGCCAATTCCTACTCAAAAGCGGAAAGAAACAAAGGAAACCTTTTTTTCTTTGTTGGTTTTCAAGTGTGATTGGGATTTAGATCCTTTCTAGGAAAGGATTAGACCTACTAGTATAAATACATGCTAGCTAAATTTATTAAGGACAGAACTGTCGCGACCCATTTTGCATAGGCCGTGCGGGCACTTACCTTCCCACCTCGGTAAGGAGAATAATACAGTCTGGAACACTAATACATCAATGTCTAGTCTGAATAATACAAGAGCCTTTAAGAGAATAATACAGTCCGGAACACTAATACATCAATGTCTAAGTCTCTGAAATAAAAATAGGACATATGATAGGAAAGTCTTCAAGGTCAGCGGACGCCACGCTCACCCTGGAAACTCGAGAGAAAGCTGAAGTGTCAATCAGCCACGAGTCACAGAAGTGTATCAGACCTGGTACTCTGCATTCATAAAAGAATGCAGCAAGTGCAGGTCAGTACAAACAACAGTACTGGTAGGCATCATCGACCGACTAAGCATAGTTAACACAATTCATATAATAAAGCAGATAAGCAAATAAACCGACCAAGCATGAGCCAATATAATCGCAACCAAGAATCCGTCATCACCTATGTAAAGCATCTAAACCCAAACATGTCAAGTCTGAATATATCTGATCCAATCCAACCATCACAATCCAATCATCAAACATCTTAATCAAGTCATAATGCAATGCAGTGCAATAGTGGTATGAATGCAATGCAATGCCATTCCATGCAAATGAGTAGTACATATGTACTCCGGATGGAAATATCGATGTCTCGGTAGCACAACCCAGTGTGACTCGTGAAGTCTACGTTCCACCCATCCCGGATCATTGCCCAACAGACAGACGGGACGCTGGCTAACTACCCACATGGGGAGTCTCACCGGCACCACCCTGAGGGACCCGCAGAGTCCATACACTAACAACGATTCTGGGATATCATCGGAATCAGCCATGTAACAACGATGCCGGAATAGATCATCGGACATTGGCCATCTCACAATCACTCAAGTAAAAGAGTCTATCAAATATTAGTCTCACACAATCAACGATTCCGGAATTGAACCTCGGACATCGGCCTTCTCACATTCAGTCAAGTAAAAAAGTTTATCAAATATCATTTTCATACAATCAACCATTTCGGAATTGGCCTTCGAACATCAGCCTTTTCACAATCACTCAACCAAAGAGTTTATCAAAATATCAGTTTACTCAATCAACGATACCGGATCATCACCAGGTATCGGCCATACATCATGAATGTGTGAGAATGCGTGCAATGCGTATATCAATTATCAACAATCAAGTTCAATATCACAACTACCAACGAAGGGTATGCCAATAATGTATCATATCACAATACCAACAATGGTATGCCAACAGTATATCAATATCACAAGTACCAGCAACGGGTACACCAACAATGTGTCATAGTTCAAATACCAATAACGGTATATAATTCCTATCTCAGTCAAGACAATAGCATAGCTTCCGATATCTACCAACTACTAATGGCATCAACCATCACAATGGAACAATCAATACACATAACGGGGTAGCTAGTCCCAACACACAACAGGGCCCAACCTAAGGCAATATCCAACCCGACTTTATACCCGAAGGTTCACATGCTATCTCCGACATCATAATCTAAATATGTGCTTCGCTATACGAAGTCTCACCAAAGGTAAGCCATAACCTACTTGGACTGCCGAACCGCAACACCAATAACTCACTCTTTTGCCTTGCCCTTCCGCTGAACCTCAGAACCAAAGTAGTATATGCATAATCGAATTCTATATTAGAGATCATAAAGAATGATACCCATATTGTTACTATTTTAATTCAGTCAATTCTAACCCTAGAAATTGGGGAAACGGGCCAACAAGGGCAAAATGGGAAATTCGAGGGCAAAATACCAAATTAAGTACTAGGAAATCATAATCCAACCATTAATTGTTGATTCAAACCAAGGATTAGCCTAATTACTAATTTCAAGTAAAACCCCTAATTTGGGTATAAACACTAAGTGTTCAATCTCGAAATTTAATGTTAAAAGTGGAAGATATATGATTAATAAGCTTAGATTAGTCAATATTTAGCATAAACATCACCAATTTTATCATTAATAATCTAAGGAACAATGTTCTTCCAAACCCTCTTTCAACTCTTATCACCATGGGTTTATTAAGGGAAAGGGGAATCTAACATGATAATGGGTTTAAGGAAGAATGAAGGAATGGGCAAGATTAACCTCCAAGATTCTCCTCCAAATATCCATAAGAGCAGTTTCTTCAAGCTCAAATACCGAAATGGAAAATAATGAGGGTCTAAGGCTTATTTAAGAAACACTTAAATGAAAACACTGGCTTGTCACAGCCACAACGGTATCGGGGCCGCTACAGCGGTGCCGCTACGACGGTTGGGAGGCCGCCACAGCGGTATGCCCAATAATTCCCATGGCCACCCCACCGTCCAACACACGCCACAGCGGTGCCGCTGTTGCGGTCACTAGATGCCAGAATCCCCCGAATTTTTGAAGTCCTCAATCGAAATCTCGGGTTATTCCCGAGGCCATCTGCTCACAAACCAAAAACATAGACCCACATAAAAATACACTGCGAACACGCTTGTGGTCTCAAAATTTCCAATGGAGGCCTCGTTGACTGAGTCAACCCCCGATTTGTCACACCCTTAATCCGATAGGGTGTGATGGGCACCGACCGACACACTAGGCCGGCCGAACCCGCGGACTTTCGTCATACTCGTAATCATCTTTGGGCCCGCAAAACATGACATAAGTACGTAATGAAAATTTTTCGGAAAATATACATGCCTTTCGTCTTTTCAAATCAAACAAAATCGAAAGTAGTCATAACGAATGCGTAACATAATGCATGCGATATAATCGGCACACATGACGATTACAAAACAAATCTGCAGGGAATAATGCATAACAACATATCGGCTCTTTAAACACTTACAAACATATTACATACATGACCCTGTACGCAGAAGTCTCTAACATAACCCCGGATACCATATAAAAGCACTGCGACTCGGCGGCGCTCGGAGGAAATGGAGCTTGCCAATCCATCTAGAACGTCTTCGCTAACATCATCTCCTCGTACAGGTGCACAACGCGGCATGAAACGCGACCCCAGAAGAAAAGGGGTCGGTACGGAATATGTGCGGGTATGCAAAGCGAAATATACGAGCGAAAATCATAACCGAAGAATAGTGCAATACATGGAGAACCCACAGGAAATTACTTTTAAAACCTAATTCGTGCATATCCATATCATATCTGAATCATCAGGGGACTTAGAAACATGAGTAAATAATCACCATACCATCATGTTAAACATATATCATATCAGACTTCGTGTCACATCGTATTTCGGAATACATATCATACCTCAGAATACACTTCATACTTCAGAATACACATCAGACTTCAGAATACACACATATAACATATAACGTGTCCCGGCCCTCCAGTGAGGGACTCGGTGAACAAAATCATCATATCATCACCATGTATACATATAGCGTGTCCCGGCCCTCTAGTGAGGGACTCGGTGTTTAGAATCATCATATCACCATCATATATATACATATAGCGTGTCCCGACCCTCTAGTGAAGGTACTCGGTGTATAGCGTGTCCGACCCTACGAGTGAGGGACTCGGTGTATAGCGTGTCCGACCTACAGTGAGGGACTCGGTGTATAGAATCATGTCATCATCACATTATCACATCTCATATCACACATATACATTCCGCGGCCAAAAACCCGGCGGCACTATCACGTACACACATACCGCGGTCAGAATCCGGTGGCAATGCCACGTATACGCATCTGGTGGCCAGAATCCGGCGACGATATCACGTATACACGTACGCGGCCAAGAATCCGGCGGCAATATCACATATACACATACTGCGGCCAAGAATCCGGCGGCAATATCAATATACATACGCGGCCAAGAATCCGGCGGTCGTGTCACGGCCCGGTCAAGTATCCGGCGGACAATATCACACATACCGGCCGGGACTCGGCAAAAAATGTAACAACGAGAATGCGCGGCGGAATCACAAGTAACCAAATACGGTTTAAAACATTTACAAATACTTAATAGGTTATTCGAAACGAACCATCATTTACGGGCCAAAACATTAGTCAAATCGGTTTCCTTCGAACGTCACTCGGGGACATAGCAAACCGAACTTCGAAACCGTAGTTACGTATCAAAATCACATACATAAAAATCCTTATTTCGGACTCAATAGATAAATAAGTGATCATCTTGGGGTCGAAAAGATAGTCATATTAAGTTACAATTTCAAAAAGTCGTTAGGATTACACAAAGAAAAGTCGCGGGACCCACGGACGAGCGTCAACCCAATCCGGGCCCGCCTATGGAAATCATAGTCATTATATCGTCATAAAATCATTTCGAGCACATATCAAAGCCATCCGGTTCTGTCTGTGAAAGTTACGGACGTTCGTAGTTACAAACTTTTTTTTGAAAACAAAACTTTTTTTGAAAACAAAACTTTTTATGCAACATTTGATAACCAATCACACAAAGTCATATAAGCCATAGCTTGACCATATAAGGATACCAACATCAAGAAGCAAATAAGCATCGTAAACGTGCTCGGACTTCAAGAATGGAATTACCCCGAAGCTCATAACGTATCATAGCTTAGCCATATCTAAGACATGCCAAAAGAAGGAAAGGTAAGCTTTACATACCTTGATTGCTTCTAAGCTAATCCAAACTCAAGTCTCGGCTTCTCAAAATCTACAACAAGGTCATTAAGTACCAAAATTAGCCATAAGCACTTAAGAATCCTATCCCAAGCCATCACTTTATTTACAGAAATTTGGGCAGCACTTCCCCTATAAATTCAACACCCCGAGAATTCAACTCGGCCAATTTCATCAACAACAATACCAACAAACATTCCAACAACATCAACCGTTAATTCAAAACGCACTTTAACATCAACAACCTTCTTTCGCACAATGCGACGACATTCTAATTACGTTCAAATCAACATATATAATCAATCCAACATCATTGCTCACGCATTCAAATACCAATCCAAAACCATTCAAACATGATTCAATAACATTTCCAACAATCCACAAAATTATTCAAAACAACCCAACCAAAACATAAGGCAACCCGAAACCTTCCAATCCAAGGAAATATCAATAACGCATTTCTTTTCTTCCAAATTTCTAAACCATACCAACAAATCACACGATTAACAACATAATCCTCATAATATCAAGTAACTATATTAAGATCACATTAGGATCCAAAACATCCCACAAACGACTATAACTTCAATATGAACCATTAAACCTTCATTTACATCATAGGATCCACAACACAACAACCCAAACATACTAAATAAAATTAGTTCATTCCTTGACACACAAAACAGTCCATTTTCGGCCAGCCCTTCAACACACAAATTCCATGATTTCTCATCCATTTCTTCACACTACAACACATTTAAACATGTTAAATACAATTCATTCTTCATTCCTACACACTACTACATACACACGGACAACACTTCCACATGCATAATTTCATGAATTTCTTTCATTTCCACATACCACAACATGTACAAACCATCCATAAAACACAAAAAGAAGATCAAACCTCACCTTTTTGCCTTAACTCCACCACTCGGCTAAAGTTGTGTTTGGCTCCAACGATTGCTTTGCTTGATCCAACAACCATTCCATGTTAACGAGGGCCTTTTAATGAGTAGAAAAGCTTGAAGAAAATATTTTTTTGGTGAAGATTCTTGGTCTTCATTTTTTTACACCCATGGCCGAATGGCCCTTCTAGTGGCTTCTCCAAGTTTCTTGATTTTTCTAAGTGCTAAGGATGAAGAATGTGATGACTTAGTCATCTTTTAATAACATGTAAGTTGCCTCCAAGTGGCCCATGGTCCACACCCACACATGGCCACATATGGCCATTTTCATGAATTAACAAGTTTCTAAAATTTCACTTCTAGCCCTTAATTTTCATGAAATGCTCAACTTTCCATAATTCACTTTTAACCCCAAATTTTTCTTATTCCAATTTTACCCTTAACACTTCATGCCAATGAAAAGATGAATATGCAACTTATGCACTTTTAACAAAATTGGAAGAAATTACAACCTTGTCCTTGTCGCAATCAACTTAGAATATTCCAACGTGCAAAGTACGGGGTATAACATCCTTTCCCCCTTTAGAACATTCGTCCTCGAATGTTCAACTAGTCGTATGGGGTCTTAAGGATCTCGATTTAAACTTTTCCTTCTTGTAATTCCCTTTACTCAACTTGTGACATTCTAGGCACATTATCTCGTGTCGTCTCTTAATCTTTAATTCAAACCCTTCCTTATTCGTTCCATAGCTTGCTTCCTTTTTTTTGTTTCACGTTTTTCTTTTGTATTTTAGCTACACAGATCACATCATAACCTTGGCCACTTTCTCACTAGGCTTCACTTATTTTCATGACAACCCTCATTGTATTCACATTATATCTTATTCGTAACCAGTCCCATAATATAACACTTCTTAACCCTTTACCCTTTCTAATCCACTTTATCCTTAATATCTCGCAAGCTGTCTTATCAATATATCCATATCCATCACAATTCTTTTCCTCTTTACTCTTGTCTTAATCATACTATTACTTCTTTCTCGAGGTCAGCTACACTCGTATCTTACTCAAATCTTACCATTACGGTGGACACGGCCTTTCAAGTCGCATTACAAACCTACATCTTATTTTCTCTTTATTTCTGGGAAAATTTCGGCAGAGTTTCCTCTATATTTCTTACTATCTCAAAACCTGTATACAGGAAATACCAACAATGCCTCACAGGGCCAAAATACATATATACATATCATATCACATCGCAGCCACACAGGGCTCCCAATATCATCAACAGTACACAAATGATAAACATACCTCGTATGCCCAACTCGGACGACACCTGTTACACTTTCTTGTTTACTTTCCCCCTTTAGTATTCAACTTGTATTTCAATCGCAACTTCAATATCTTTCCTAACATATATCTTTCATACCTTTACTTACCTGCGTACTTGGTGACTTCCAACATCATCAATCACTTCCTTCTATCGGTGTCATTCTTGCCTGCAATCACAAATCAGGGTAAGGAGTCCCATCTCCTATGACTTGGCTTTATGGCACGATCTCGGATGTGAAAGAAGAGTAACCACCCTAGATGCCCGTAGCCTCCTGTTTATAAATGTGGCGCGCTACACACCATAAACAAGACTCCATCGGACACGACTTTGGACAACCCCTAGGACGCCCCGCTCGATACCAATTTGTCACACCCTTAATCCAATAGGGTGTGATGGGCACCCGACCCTTACCTAGGGCCGAGCGAACCCGCAGACTTTCGTCATACTCATAATCATACTGGGCCCGCAAAACATGACATAAGTACGTAATGAAAATTTTTCGGAAAATATACATGCCTTTCATCTTTTCAAATCAAACAAAATCCGTAGTCATAACGAATACGTAACATAATGCATTTGATATAACTTACATAGCCGATTACAAAAAAGCAAACAGAATAATGCATAACAACATATCGGCTCGCCTAGCCGCTTACAAAACGGAACATATTACACACATGACCCCACTCGCAAAGTCTCTAACATAATCCCGGATACCATACAAAAGCACTCGACTCGGCAACGCTCCGGAGAAATGGAGCTTGCCAATCCGGAACATCTTACGCTAACATCATCTCCTCATCTCGTGGGTACACGCGCGGCATGAAACGCACCCCGAAGAAAAGGGGTCGCACGGAATATGTACTGAGTATGCAAAGCCGAAAATACGTAAAAACAAAATCATAACCGAAGTAAGTAGTACCGAAGAATAGTGCAATACGCAGAACCCACAAGACTTACTTTTAAAACCTAATTCGTGCATATCCATATCATATCCGAATCATCAGGGGACTTAGAAACATGAGTAAATAATCATCATACCATCATGTTATCATATATCATATCAGACTTCGTGTCACATCGTATTTCGAAATACATATCATACCTCAGAATACACCTCATACTTCAGAATACACATCAGACTTCAGAATACACACATATAGCATATAACGTGTCCCGGCCCTCCCGGTGAGGGACTCGGTGAACAGAATCATCATATCATCACCATGTATACATATAGCGTGTCCCGGCCCTACAGCGAGGGACTCGGTGTTTAGAATCATCATATCACCATCATATATATACATATAGCGTGTCCCGACCCTCAGTGAGGGACTCGGTGTATAGCGTGTCCCGGCCCTACTAGTGAGGGACTCGGTGTATAGCGTGTCTCGGCCTACAGTGAGGGACTCGGTGTATAGCGTGTCCCAGCCCTCTAGTGAGGGACTCGGTGTATAGAATCATGTCATCATCACATTATCACATATCATATCACACATATACATTCCGCGGCCAAAAACCCAGCGGCACTATCACATACACACATACCGCGGCAAAGAATCCAGCGGCAATGCCACATATACACATACCGCGGCCAAGAATCCAGCGGCAATATCACATATACACATACCGCGGCCAAGAATCCAGCGGCAATGCCACATATACATATACCACGGCCAAGAATCCAGCGACAATATCATATATACACATACCGCGGCCAAGAATCCAGCGGTCATGTCACAGCCCGCGGTCAAGTATCCAGCGGACAATATCACACATACCGGCCCGGGACTCGGCAAAAAATGTAACAACAGAATGCACGAGCAGAATCACAAGTAACCAAATACAGTTTAAAACATTTACAAATACTTAATAGGTTATTCGAAACGAACCATCATTTACGGGCCAAAACAGTAGTAAAATCAGATTTCCTTCCGAACGTCACTCGGGGACATAGCAAACCGAACTTCAGAAACCGTAGTTACGTATCAAAATCACATACATAAAAATCCTTATTTCAGACTCAATAGATAAATAAGTGATCATACTCGTGGGTCGGAAAGATAGTCATATTAAGTTCTATTCAAAAAGTCGTTAGGATTACACAAAGAAAAGTCGCGGGACCCACGGACGAGCGTCAACCCAATCCAGGCCCGCCTATGAAAATCATAGTCATTATACACAATAGAATTATTTCCGAGCATATCAAAGCCATCCGGTTCTGTCTGTGAAAGTTACGGACGTTCGTAGTTACAAACTTTTTTTGAAAACAAAACTTTTTTTTTTAAAACAAAACTTTTTATGCAACATTTGATAACCAATCACACAAAGTCATATAAGCCATAGCTTGACCATATAAGGATACCAACATCAAGAAGCAAATAAGCATCGTAAACGTGCTCGGACTTCAAGAATGGAATTACCCCGAAGCTCATAACGTATCATAGCTTAGCCATATCTAAGATATGCCAAAAGAAGGAAAGGTAAGCTTTACATACCTTGATTGCTTCCTAAGCTAATCCAAACTCAAGTCTCGGCTTCTCAAAATCTACAACAAGGTCATTAAGTACCAAAATTAGCCATAAGCACTTAAGAATCCAATCCCAAGCCATCACTTTATTTACAGAAATTTGGGCAGCACTTCCCCTATAAATTCAACACCCCGAGAATTCAACTCGGCCAATTTCATCAACAACAATACCAACAAACATTCCAACAACATCAACCATTAATTCAAAACGCACTTTAACATCAACAACCTTCTTTCGCACAATGCGACGACATTCCAATTACGTTCAAATCAACATATATAATCAATCCAACATCATTGCTCACGCATTCAAATACCAATCCAAAACCATTCAAACATGATTCAATAACATTTCCAACAATCCACAAAATTATTCAAAACAACCCAACCAAAACATAAGGCAACCCGAAACCTTCCAAGTCCAAGGAAATATCAATAACGCATTTCTTTTCTTCCAAATTTCTAAACCATACCAACAAATCACACGATTAACAACATAATCCTCATAATTTCAAGTAACTATATTAAGATCACATTAGGATCCAAAACAGCCCACAAACGACTATAACTTCAATATGAACCATTAAACCTTCATTTGCATCATAGGATCCACAACACAACAACCCAAACATACTAAATAAAATTAGTTCATTCCTTGACACACAAAATAGCTCCATTTTCGGCCAGCCCTTCAACACACAAATTCCATGATTTCTCATCCATTTCTTCACACTACAACACATTCAAACATGCTAAATACAATTCATTCTTCATTCCTACACACTACTACATACACACGGCCAACACTTCCACATGCATAATTTCATGAATTTCTTTCATTTCCACATACCACAACATGTACAAACCATCCATAAAACACATAAAGAAGATCAAACCTCACCTTTTTGCCTTAACTCTACCACTCGGCTAAAGTTGTGTTTGGCTCCAACGATTGCTTTGCTTGCTCCAACAACCATTCCATGTTAACGAGGGCCTTTTAATGAGTAGAAAATCTAGAAGAAAATATTTTTTTGGTGAAGATTCTTGGTCTTCATTTTTTTACACCCATGGCCGAATGGCCCTTCTCTTGGCTTCTCCAAGTTTCTTGATTTTTTTAAGTGCTAAGGATGAAGAATGTGGTGACTTAGTCATCTTTTAATAACATGTAAGTTGCCTCCAAGTGGCCCATGGCCCACACCCACACATGGCCACATATGGCCATTTTCATGAATTAACAAGTTTTCAAAATTTCACTTCTAGCCCTTAATTTTCATGAAATGCTCAACTTTTCATAATTCACTTTTAACCCCAAATTTTTCTTATTCCAATTTTACCCTTAACACTCCATGCCAATGAAAAGATGAATATGCAACTTATGCACTTTTAACAAAATCGGAAGAAATTACAACCTTGTCCTTAACTTGTCGCAATCAACTTAGAATATTCCAACGTGCAAAGTACGGGGTATAACATGCCCTAATACTAATTTCCCATCCCAAGTCTCGAAATGCATCTGAATGCATTGGGAACCGAACCAAATACACAAAAAAGTTCTAAATGATCACCCGAACCTCTCGAAATCGATGTAATTCTGAAAAAGGTTCGTTTGCCCGAATTCGGTCTACAGACCTTAGGAAGCGTATCAGGGGTCCCCTTGGGTCAAAGGTGAGCTAATCAATGCTTGAAAACGGGCGAAAACTCCGAAAGTACTATAACGACCAAACGGGTCATTACATCATATACCAATTGAACCGTCGCTCATCCTCGAGTGAAGAAAAGAAGGAAAGTAAGGAAATACCTGAAACAACGAACAACTGGGGATATCGGCTACATATATCGGACTATGTCTCCCAAATAGCCTCTTTCACAGGGCGGTGCTTCCATTGCACCTTCACAGAAGCAAGTTCCTTTGACCTCAACTTCCGAACCTGGCTATCCAAGATTGCGATAGGCTCCTCCTTATAAGTCAGATTCTCATTAAGCAAAATAGAATCCCAACGGACAATATGGGTACCGTTGGCATGGCATTTCTTCAGCATCAAAACATGAAAGACAGGATGATCTCCCGTCAAGCCTGGCGGTAATGCTAACTCATAAGCTACATCACTGATACAATCCACAATTTCAAACGGACCAATGCACTTGGGGCTCAACTTGCCTCTCTTACCAAACCTCATATCACCCTTCATGGGTGAAACCTTCGATAGAACCTGGTCACCAATAGAAAAGTTCAAAATTCTGGACCTTTCGATTCGCATACATCTTTTGCCAACTCTGAGCTACCCCAAGCTTGGCCTGAATAACTCTCACCCTATCAAAGGACTCTCTCAATACATCCATGACCTAAGGTCGAGCCTCAATCCTATCGAACCAACCAATCGGAGGTCTATAACTCCTACCATATAAGGCCTCAAAAGGCGCCATGCCAATACTCGAATGATAGTTGTTATTGTATGCAAACTCCACCAAGGTCAAGTGCTGATCCCTATGACCACAAAATCAATAACACACACTCTCAACATGTCCTCAAGCACCTGAATGGTCCGCTCGGACTGGCCATCGGCCTGGGGATGGAAAGCTGTACTGAAGTCTAATCGGGTACCCAACTCCTCATGAAATGCCCTCCAAAATTGGGAAGTGAAGATACTATCCCGATCAGATACAACAGAAATAGGGATCCCATGTAGTCTCACAATATCCCGAATATACATCTTTGCTAACTTCTCCGCAGTAGAGGAAACCTGAGCTGGAACAAAGTGAGCGGACTTAGTCAACTGATCCACTATCACCCAAATAGAATCAAACTTGCCAAGGGTCTTTGGGAGACCAATGAAGAAATTCATGGTAATCCTCTCCCACTTCCACTCGGGAATGGGCATCCTCTGAAGCACCTCACCGGGTCGCCGGTGCTCATACTTCACTTGCTGACAATTTTTACAGTTAGAAACAAAATCAACTATATCTCTCTTCATACGACGCCACCAATAGTGCTGCCTCAAGTCACGATACATCTTAATCGCTCCCGGGTGAATGGAATAGCGAGAGCAATGAGCCTCATAAGATTAACTGAACCAAATCACTAATACGAGGAACGCATACGTGTCATCTATGTCACGACCCAAGCCGATGAGCCGTGATGAGTGTCTGACCAATACTGACCAAGCACCTTTAAACTCGTACTTACACTATACTGAGTAACTTGGTGGCCCATTTTTACTTATCTATGAGCTATGCCAACTTCTGTAAAATTAATACAATAAACTTTACATCGAACTCATAAACCATCCTTGTGGATATATAAGCATATGTGCTAAGGATAACAACGCAGGCCGACTTGGCCGCTACATGTGTTGTACACAAAATAATAGATGACAGAACTACACGACGTTCCAACTATATACAACTGTCTACAGACCTCTATGGAATATAAACTGTAGAAAAGACAGGACAAGGCCCTGTCATACCCACATATCCACATATCAAGATAGCATACCAAAAGGGTTGCAGCTCTGAACCAAATGGAGCGCACTGACTGCGGCTGAGGAGAGGTCTTACTGGTCTGGATCGTCTGGCTGACTACTTGAACCTACGGGCATGAACACAGCGTCCACAAGAAAAGACGTTAGTACGAAAAGTGTACTGAGTCTTTAAGGCATGAATAATATCATAATAAGGAATATGGAACATAACATGAGATAAAGAGATAACTCCGTGCATTTGATCGCTCTCCAAGGCAAGTATATCATGCATGCTTAACCTTTAAATAAAACATTTCTCATATCATATACATGTACATAACATAATCATTAGCCTGCGTCCGGGCCTCCCGCGTCCGGGGTAATCATCTCGCGCCGCCCACTAGTGGTGAGTGCTCGTGCCATATAGACATGGTGTTATTATCATTATCCATTAGCCGCCCACTACGCCCACCATAGTGGTGTCTGCCCGTCAAACTAGGCTCGGTGTAAACATACATATACATATACATAAAGCATGCATGAGAGCCCAAATAAAAGCTACAACTCTATCGGAGTGACGTAAGGTCGGTAACCTCCGATTTATATTATGGAACAATCCTCATCGCTATATCTCACATCGAAGGAACAATTATTAGAAGGTAAGATCAACAACAATGTATAAAATCGTGAAAATCATGAAATAAGCCCAATAATCTCATAACAGCATTAAAATCATAAGCTTTGGAATTTCTAGAATTAAAATCATTATCATCATGTTCATCATAGAAAACATCTCATCTTTAGTATCATAAGAAGATTTTAAGAATCATGAACTTCTAACTTTTGGAAGTAAGAAGGTTATGGAAATATATATGGAATCATAACATAGGAATCATGCCTTTTGAAAGAAAGGGACTAGCCTTGATATAACTTTTTGGTCTCCTACTACTTAACGCTTATCCTTCCAAGCTCGTAAATCTACATTCAAGAGAATTCATACCACTGTTAGGCTTATCGTCATATGCTTATCTTAAGTCTTCAAAGTAATTCCTTTTAAAATTTGCCGAAATTCGGGTAGCATCTCCCCTGTTTATAGCCCTAGCCCGAAATCACAATAGCAACAAAACAACAACAATAGCAATACTAATTTCAACAACATCATCGTCAACACCAATATACTCCATAAAACATTCCACACGATATTTTTTCCAATTTCTTAACCAACCATAACAATATCCATAATACCATAATCAAAGAATTATATTCAATTTAATCTCAAATTAATCCAAAATCTCCTTTCAAATTCATTACATAGTCATCATCTTCACTTTAATATTTGGGAACTTCTCTACTATGATTCTCTTCTTTTATAGGAATTGCTAAGCCTTCAAATCAACTTAATCATGAGAAATAGGATGGAGAACATACCTTACACTAGAAGAACTTCACCCCACTCAACTTCTTCCAAGACCAAATTCATCACAACATTAAGTAGCGACAAGAACAATCCTTCTCCATGAATTAGCTTGGGGTTTTGGAGTTTGATCCTCTTTTGTGATGCTATAGAATGTTTTGGAATGGTGGAGAACCTTCAAGAATACTCTTATAATGGAAAGAGAAGTGTGGGAGATTCTAGAGAGGTGTGGAGATGTTAGGAGATTTCTAGAGGGTTGTGGAGTTGAAGAAAAATTAAAAAAATGAAGTGTAGAGGCCCTTCTCGGATTGGGCTGGGTCACCACATAAGTGGGATTTTAAGTGATCTTTTTGGATTTTCCGTCCAGGTTCGGATTCCTCTGGCTGTCCGTTTTGTAAATGCCCATAACTCCTACTCCGATGTCGCATTAACGAATGGTTTGTTGCGTTGGAAACTAGACTCAACGCACTTAATTTTAGGCTCTTGAAACACCTCAAAAGTCATGATATACCCAGAGATATACCCCTCTAAAATTGACCCAAAATTCTGTCCAGAATTCTGCCAACTTTTTTCAAATTTTCGACAAACTTATTTTCTTCGATTTTCCTAGTCCCGGAATCTTCCGAAACTCTCCACACAAGATATTTATCATTAATCATACTTGATAATGGTCATGTCCTTTGGTTCTAAGGTTTTGCTTCCCGGTTACAACTTACGAGATCATAATTCATCCTTTACTTTATTGTTACGTACTTCGCATGGCTTGTACCTTTCAAAACTTCATGGGATGTCTCTGATACTCCATTAATATGGTAAAGTACGTGGCATGCTCATGCTCTGAATGTGAGAGTTGTAACACTCTAATCCTCAGAATGCCCTCAGAATCAATCACGGCCTCTTTGGCCTCCCCTCTCGAAACCCTATCTCGGATCTTGCTCAACTGAGCATCCTAAAATGTCAAGACGGATGAAACTATTGGCCAGAGTCTGAACCTCCATGGCCAACGGACACTCGGAAAAAATCAATTGAGCTAAACTCCCCATACTCACCGCCTTGTGACTCAAGGCATCAGCTACCACATTGGCTTTACTAGGGTGATACAGAATAGAGATGTCATAGTCCTTCGCAGAGCTTCATCCATCGGCGCTGCCTGGAATTAAGATCTCTCTGGGTAAACACTTGTTGATGGCTACGGTGATCGGTAAAAACCTCACAATGGACACCGTACAAGCAATGCCTCCAAAGCTTCAAGGCGAAGACTACGACCAATAACTCCAAATCATTGGTAGGGTAATTCTTCTCGTGAACTTTTAACTGACGGGAAGCATAAGCTATCACTCTACCCTCCTGCATCAACAACGCACCTAAACCCATACGGGAAGCATCAAAATAGATCGCGAAATCCTTACCTTTCACAGGTAAGGCTAGGATCGAGGTTGTAGTCAACAGAAGTTTGAGCTTTTGGAAGCTCTCCTCAAAATCATCCGTCTACTGGAAGTGAACATCCTTTTGAGTCAATCTGGTCAACGATGAAGCAATAGCAAAACCCTTCACGAAGCGACGGTAATAACTGGCCAAACCCACAAAACTACGAATCTCAGTAAATGTAGTGGGCCTCGCCCAACCCCTCACAGCCTCAGTCTTCTGTGGATCAACCATAATCCCCTCCTTGGACACCACATGGCCCAAGAATGCTGCAGAATCCAACCAGAATTCACATTTAGAAAATTTAGCAAACAAGCTATGTTTCTTCAACAATCCAAGAACGGTACGAAGATGGCTCTCATGCTTCTCTCTACTCTTGGAATAAATCAAGATATCATCAATAAACACAATCACAAAGGAATCAAGGAACGGCCTAAAGATGCCATTCATCAAAGTCATAAATGCAGCCGGGGCATTGGTAAGCCCGAAAGACATCACTAGCTCGTCTGGAAGGCTGTCTTCGGAATATCCTCCGCCCTGATCTTCAACTGGTGATAGCCGGAACACAAATCAATCTTCGAAAACACCGAAACACCCTGAAGCTGGTCAAACAGATCATCAATACGAGGCATAGGACAATTGTTCGGATAGTGACCTTGTTCAACTAGCGGTAATCAATACGCATCCTCATGGTCCCATCTTTCTTCTTCACATATATCGCAGGAGCACCCCAAGGGGAGACGCTCGATCTAATGAACCCCTTGCTCAATAAATCCTTAAATTGTTCCTTAAGCTCCCTCAACTCGGCAGGTGCCATTCGATATTGGGGGGGGGGGTGGAAATGGGACGAGTGCTCGGGTCCACATCAATACAGAAATCAATGTCGCGATCAGGTGGCATACTCAGCAAATTCAAAGGGAATACCTCCGCGAACTCGCTCACAATAGGGATAGACTCAAGGGGTGGAGATGCAATAGTCGTATCACAAACATGCGCCAAATATGCTAAATACCCCTTACTTACTAACTTCTTTGCCCGAAAGAAAGAAATGATCTTCTTCGGGGCGGGACTAGGAGTACCTCTCCACTCAAGCCTAGGAATGCCCGGCATGGCTAAGGTGATTGTCTTGGCGTGATAGTCCAAGATCGCATGATAAGGAGAGAGGCAGGACATACCCAATATAATATCAAAGTCCACCATGTCAAGAATCATCAAATCTACACAAGTGTCGTACCCCATAAAAGTAACCAAACAAAACCGGTATACTCGATCAACAACCATATAATCTCCGACCGGAGTAGACACATGAACAGGTATATCTATGCTATGACAAGACAAATCCTTACCAATGGCATGAAATGCAGATACATACGAATAAGTGGATCCAGAATCAAATAACACAGATGTTGCTCAATGACGGACAGAAATGGTACCTGAGATTACAGCATCTGAGGCCTCTGCCTCGGGTCTACCGGAAATGAGTAATAATGGGCTCCACCACGCCTAGTCTGGGATCCCCCTCTCGGACTCTGAGTACCACCCCCAGCTGGGGGGGGGACCCACCTCTAGAACTATGGGAAGTGCCATGGCCTGACCGAGCACTGCCTCTTTAAGAAGTCCCACCTCGACCGCCGGAGGACACAAGAGTCCTCGACGGTTGATAATCTCACCAAGGTTGGGGATATCTCCTGGCAAAATGCCCAACCTCTCCACAAGAGTAACAGGTAAGAGGAGTCGAGTGCTGAAACACGGAAGCTGAAGACCCAGATGAAGCAGCCCTGTCCACTGGTCTGGCGAATGAACTCTCAAGAGCTTTCTGCCTAGGCGGCTCACTAGAGGAAGCAGGTAACACTGAATGTACGGGACGACCGAAATAGGGCTGAGGTGGCCTTGAAAAATGATCGGCGCCCCCCGACTCAGAACCCCCAAAACTACCAGTCTGACGTGGCCTCTTGTCACCACCATCAAAAGTACGGGCCTTAGTGCCCTCAACTATAGAAGCATGCTCAATAATGGACTGGAAGGAAGCCCCCATAGACTCCATCTGAAGATAAGGAATCTGTAGAGAGCTCACTAGTCCACCAACAAAGCGCCTGATCCTATCGGCCTCAGTAGGGATCAACGAAGTAGAATAACGGGCCAGATAGAGGAAACGGGTGATATAGGACTCCAAGGACATGCCCCTCTGCTCAAGGTGTAAAAACTGCTCCCTACGAGCCTCTCTCAAAGACCGAGGCACATACTTCTCAAGGAAGGCCCGGTAGAACTGAGTCCAAGTCAAAGGAGGAGAACCCTCAGGTCTGCACGTCACGAAATACCTCCACTACGTCTTCGCATTGCCGCGAAACTGGTAGGACACATAATCAACACCGTGGGTCTCCATTATCCCCATATGGTGCAACAAGTCATGCATATCAAGAATAAACTCATAGGCATTCTCAGACGAAGTACCAGAGAACCTCGGTGGCTCTAACTTCTTGAATCTCCCCACGAAGTCCTGATCAGCAACAATCATAATGGCGACATCCATAGGCCTAATATCCTCGCCAGGGGCGGGTATATAATCAATGCGAGGAGCCATGGTTACGGCGGGATGTGCTTCCTGTGTAGGCCGCTCCTCAGGGGTCTGCACCCCACCTGTAGTCTGTGAACCCCCACCGGGAGTAGTAACACCAGCGGCCGCCCGCTGGGTATTAAGGTGAAGTAGAATCCTGGCCATGGTGTCATGCACGGCCTGGTCAGAAGTAACCTCAGGCTGTGTTTGTGTTGGGGCCACGCCATTCTCTACAGCCTGGTCTCTACCCGGCTGATACTCGAGCTCGGGAAATGGAGACCTCTCTCATCACTGGCCTACCGTAGGAGCTCTGCCTCTAGCAGAGGCAGCCCCACGGCCTCTCGCTCTGCCGCTCCTCTGGCTATAGCGCGCCCTCGGATACCGGCCGTAGCTGCTGGCTCTGGCACCTGACCTCAGGCCATAGTAGCTCGAGTCCTCACCATCTGTGAGAGAAGATATAAGAGTCAGATACCAATTTGATCTTTCCAGATACTAATTTAAATAAAGTAGCACGACAGAAAGAAAGAAAGTGAGATTTTCTAAACGTCGTATAGCCTCCCGCAGATAAGTAAGGAGCTCATCGTACCGATCCGCGAGACTGTAATAGACACACTCTTGTATTAAAGATCGGGTAACCTAGGGCTCTGATACTAACTTGTCACGACCCATTTTGCTTAGGCCGTGCGGGCACTTACCTTCCCACCTCGGTAAGCGAACCCTCAACCCAACAATGAATAAATGCACGAAGAATGAATTTAAAACAGCGAAATAGAACCAATATGTAAGTCTCACAATATATATATATATATATATATATATAAGTAGTAAAAATGCGAAAGACAATAAACACCTCTAGGGTCTAGTCTGAATAATGCAAGAGCCTTTAAGGAGAATAATACAGTCTGGAATACTAATACATCAATATTTATGTCTCTGAAATAAAAATAGGACATATGATAGGAATGTCTTCAAGGTCAGCAGACTCCATGCTCACCCTGGATACTCGAGAGAAAGCTGAAGTGTCGATTAGCCACGGGTCACAGAAGTGGATCCAACCTGGTACTATGCATTCATAAAAGAATGCAGCAAGTGCAGGTCAATATAAACAATAGTACTGGTAGGCATCATCGGCCGACTAAGCATAGTTAACACAATTCAAATAATAAAGCAGATAAGCAAATAAACCAACCAAGCATGAGTCAATATAATCGCAACCGAGTATCCGTCATTGCCTATATAAAGCATCTAAATCCAAACATGTCAAGTCTGCATATATTCGATCCAATCAAATCATCAAAATCCAATCATCAAACATCTCAATCAAGTCATAATGCAATGCAATGCAATAATGGTATGAATGCAATGCAAATGAGGTGTACACATGTACTACGGACGGAAATATCGACGTGACGGTAGCACAACCCAGTGTGACTCGCGAAGTTTAAATGCCACCCGTCTGGGATCTTTGCCCAACTAACAGACGAGACCCTAGCTAATTGCTCACAGGGGGAGTCTCACCGGCACCACCCTGGGGGACCCGCAAAGTCCATGCACTAACAATGATTCCGGGATATCATCGGAATTGGCCATGCAACAACGATGTCGGAATAGATCATCGGACATCGGCCATCTCACAATCACTCAAGTAAAAGAGTCTGTTAAATATCAGTCTCACACAATCAACAATTCCAAAATTGAACCTCGAACATCGGCCTTTCTCACAATCACTCAAGTAAAAAAGTTTATCAAATATTAATTTCACACAATCAACGATTCCGGAATTGATCTTTGGACATCGGCCTTTTCACAATCATTCAAGTAAAGAGTTTATTGAAATATCAGGTTACTCAATCAACGATACCGGATCATCAATGGGTATCGGCCATGCATTATGAATGTGTGAGAATGCGTGAAATGCGTATATCAATTATCAACAATCAAGTTCAATATCACAAGTACCAACGAAGGGGTACGCCAACAATGTATCATATCACATTACCAACAGTGGTATGCCAACCGTATATCAATATCACAAGCACCAAACGGGTACGCCAACAATGTGTCATAGTTTAAATAATAATAACGGTATATAATTCCTATCTCAGTCAAGACAATAACACAACTTTTGATATCTACCAACTACTCATGGCATCAACTATCACAATGGAACAATCAACACACATAACGGGGTGGCTAGTCCCAAAACACAACAGGGCCCAACCTAAGGCAATATCCAACCCGATTTCATACTCGAAGGTTTACATGCTATCTCCGACATCATAATATAAATATGTGCTTCGCTATACGAAGTCTTACCAAAGGTAAGCCATAACCTACCAGGATTGCCGAACCGCAACACCAACAACTCACTCCTTTGCCTTGCCCTTCTACTGAACCTCAGAACTAAAGTAGTCTAGGAATAATCAAATTCTATATTAGAAATTATGAAGAATGATACCCATATTATTACTATTTCAATTCAGTCAATTCTAACCCTTGAAATTGGGGAAAAGGGCCCACAAGGGCAAAACGAGAAATTCGCGGGCAAAATACCAAATTAAGTACTAGGAAATCATAATTCAACCATTAATTATTGATTTAGCCTAAGGATTAGCCTAATTTTTTATTTCAAGCAAAACTCCCAATTTGGGTATAAACCCTAAGTGTTCAATCCCGAAATTCAATGTTAAAAGTGGAAGATATATGATTAATAAGCTTAGTGTTACACCTGGCATTTTCAGAGCATGAGCATTCCACATACTTCACCGTATTAATGGAGTATCGGAGACGTCCCATGAAGTTTTAGAAGGTACAAGCCATGGGAAGTTCGTAACAATGAGGTAAATGATGAATTACGATCTCGTAAGTCGTAACCGGGAAGGACATGACCATTATCAAGTATGATTAACGATAAATATCATGTAGGGAGAGTTTCGACAGATTTCGGGACCAAACAAATCAAAGAAAATAAGTTTGTCGAAAGCTTGGAAAAAAGTTGGTTGAATTTTGGACAGAATTATGGGTCAACTTTGGAGTGGTATATCTACAGGTATATTAGAAGTTATATGGTGTTTCAAAAGCCTAAAATGAAGTTCGTCGAGTCTAATTTCCAATGCAACAAATCGCTCATCAAAACGACATCGGAGTAGGGAGTTATGGCCATTTTAAGATAAAGACTCGAAGCTGTCAAATGCCTTCTACGGGTCCCACTTGAGAAGGTCGGTGGAACCGATTTATGAGGGGTATATGTCACGACCCAAACCGATGGGCCACGACCAGTGCCCGAGCTGGACACTCGTATATGGACCTACTAAATATAGTCAGACTGGAACTGAGGATAATATGGAAATTTGTAAAAGCAAGCTATAGACTCATAACGTCACATATCAGAATGAACCTATCTCCTGAGGAGTCACAGCTAACCAAAACATAACAAAATATACAAGCCGACAAGGCTGCCACTATATACAGGAATATCCAAAAAGGACTATGTCGATATAGCTGACCAAAGCCCATATACAACCTACACATGTCTACAGACCTCTAAGAGTATAATAGTGAAATATAATGGGATACGGCCCTACCGTACCCCTGGATATGCATAAGTCAGGTCTATATCAAAGGATCTGCACCGAAAATGACTTAAACTCCGGAACAATGGAGCTCTCCAAGCAGCTGAGCAGAAGTCCTAGGCTGGATGATCGCCAAACTGAGTGTCTGTACCTGAGGGCATGAAATGCAGCCCCCGAAGAAAGGGGGGTCAGTACGAAAAATGTACTGAGTAAGTAAAGCACGAAGTATAATAAAAAAGATAATGACTGAGTAAAATATGACAGGAGGCAAGTATGATAATCAAAGATACCAATGCACCTGTGCCTTATGAGATGAGAATCATGCATATCTATATAGTACACCGTACCCGGCCCATTATGGGACTCGGTGAAATAATCATACATGTACCGTACCCGGCCCTCTAGTGAGGGACTCGGTAAAATAGTCATATATATACCGTACTCGGCCCTCTAGTGAAGGACTCGGTGAACAATGCAATGAAACACTGCACGAATACGTACCCGGCTCGGGACTTGGTGAAATGATGTAATAACGTTATGCACGAATAGAATGTCAGGAGCAACCATATACAAATTGAATCATCATCTGAGACTCAATAGAATAATTAGAATGAACAAACACTTTGAGAATCAAAGACAACTATCATGTCAAGTACCACTGAGAACTAGAATTCATGGGAATTATGTACGTTCATCGTCCGCTCGTTTTATGTGATTCAAGCCAAAAAGAAACAAGAGATAGCTTTACATACCTGGCAATCTACCTAATCACCCAACATCTACTCCTCGAGTTCGTATATCTACAATCACGATGATAACATCATGATTAGACCATTTTCACCACTCTTATCGTCTAATTTGTATACGAACGGAACTTAATGAAATTCGGGCAGCATTTCCTCTATAAACTGGACAATCCCGAAAATCCAATTCAATTGAATCGTCAACAACATCAACAACAATACCAACCATTAATATACATCATAACTCAGCTAATTCCATCCATTTAATCCAACTAAAGCAGCCCCCGATCCATAAATCTCAACAGAACAACAAACGAGTTTATAACGCAATTTTCTCCTTTCTAATCCGCTAAAACTCTAAATAAACTTATTAACAATGAAAAAGAGACCTTAATCTTACCTTAAGTATGCAGCAACCACGTCAACACTCTACTTTTTGGCTGATTTTTAGCTCAAACTAAAGGCAACGCGACATACAACGCTTTTCTCTTCATGAGCCTTGGGATTCGGGGCTCGGATTTCGACCAAAATGGCTTTCTTAGCCTAGAAGCTCTCTCCCTCTCTCCCTAATATTTTTGGAAGTTCCTAGATGAAAATGAATAGCCCTCAAACGAAATGTCCACATATATTAAGGCTAATGGACCTCATGGGCCGAAATATAAATGCTTGGGTCGGGTCTCAACTTGCTTCCCCGCCAGCCCAACTTGCATCATCCATAACTCCTTATCCCGATATCATATGGACGAGCGGTTTGTTTAGTTATCAACTAGACTTCTTGAATTTCAGTGTAGGCTTTTGTTTCACCCCAAAACTCGTCTTATTCTAGGAGATATGCCTCTAACAATAAGGGCTAAAAATCTGGTCCGAGATTTTTACTGAAGTTGTTCCGATTCATTTTGTTTAGATTCGTTTAACTTCTAATCCTCTTCCAACCCTCATGTAACCTATTATACATACATATACATACTCATATACATTTATAACAATCCATACACTCATCTCGAAGGGTCCGGAGAATCACGATAACCTCAAACATAACTAGAGAAATCACAAAGCTTCGACGAAACTCCAATCGCAAAAGTATATTCATATCTTTTGTCCATCTTCTATATCATTACTAATAATCTCAGATACTTTAAAAGGGCACTCACATTACCTCTTATACGTACTCATAACACAATTTCAAATCCTTTAGGTCACCATGTCACCTCGGGATACTTAAGGCAACCATTTATATAACGATATTCTTTAACTCGATTAACTTTCCTTGAACTTTCTTAACTCATTCATTCTTGTCTTAAGTCAGGTAGCATTGGACTCTTACGAGGCATAACATCCTTCCCCTCTTAAAAAAAAAACATCCGTCCTCGAATGTTAAACTAGTCCATAGAGTCTTATAAAAATTTTGGCAGAGTCTCCTCTATAGCTATACCTAGCAATCTGCATTCAGTAACCCACGGATGCCTTACGGGCCACAATATCATATAGTCTCATTTATCAATTAATATAGTCAAATAAAGAATTAAATTACCTGGGTGTGCATAGGGAACAAGTAAGGATACTTATTCTTCATTTCATCTTCGGCTTCCCAAGTCACCTCTTCTTTATTATTATTTCGCCACAATACTTTGACGGAAGCCACATCCTTAGTACGTAACCTTCTAACCTGGCGATCAAGTATAGTTATGGGGCTCTCCTCATAAGACAACTCCTCTGTTACCTGTACATCATCTACAGGGAATACTCTAGAAGGGTCACCAATACATTTATGCAGCATTGATACATGAAAGACTGGATGTACCGCTTCCAAATCCGATGGTAGGTCCAGCTCATAGGCAACCTTGCCTACCCTATGAATAACGATAAGGCCCAATGTATCTCGAGCTTCCCCGCTTCTTGTTGAATCTCATCACACCCTTCATGGATGATACCTTCGGGAATACCAGTCACCAATCTGAAACTCTAAGTCTCGACGTCAACTATATGCATATGACTTCTGTCGACTCTGGGCTGCTAATAATCTCTCCTGAATAAGCTTCACCTTATCAACAGCTTGCTGAATCATGTCTGGGCCTATCAACTTAGTCTCACCAACATTGAACCAACCGATAGGTGACCTGTACTTCCTCCCATATAAGGCCTCGTACGGTGCCATCTGGATACTAGAATGGTAGCTATTATTATAGGCAAACTCAATAAGTGGCAAATGATCGTCCCAGCTACCTCTGAAGTCAATAATACAGGCTCGCAACATATCTTCTAGCATCTGAATAGTGAGCTCAGCATGTCCATCAGTCTGAGGGTGAAATGTTGTGCTAAGACTCACCTGCGTCCCCAATCCCTTCTGGAACGATCTCCAAAAGTTAGCTGAAAATTGAGCTCCTCTGTCCGATATAATAGATGTGGGAACCCTATGAAGTCTCACTATCTTTCTGATATATAACCTCGCATAGTCTTTAGCTGGATAAGTAGTCCAGACTGGAAGAAAATGGGCTGATTTTGTCAGCCTATCCATATTAACCCATATAGAGTCATACTTTCGTTGAGTGCGAGGTAAGCCTGTAATGAAGTCCATATTAATCACTTCCCATTTCCAAGTTGGGATCTCTATCTCCTGCAATAATCCACCAGGCTTCTGATGCTTGACCTTAACCTATTGCTAATTCAGGCACTGAGTAACAAACTCCATTATGTCCCTTTTCATGCCATCCCACCAATATAAGCATCTGAGGTCATGATACATCTTTGTTGACCCTGGATGAATAGAATAACGGGCAGAGTGTACCTCTCCCATAACCTGCCATCGTAGCCACTCGCAATATCGTGTACACACACCGCTCCATACCGTAGTACTCCGTCAGGTATAACCTCGAATGGGGTCCTCTCCTTTTGAAGAGCTGTATCTCTATACTGTGCCAGAATAGGGTCCTCGTACTGCTGTCTCTTTACCCCTTCTATGATAGAGGACTCAGCAACTTCTCGAACAGAAACTCCACTATCTCCAGAATTAGCCAAACGAACTCCAAGGTTAGCTAGCTGATAAATCTCATGAACCATCTCCTTCCTTTCTGGCCGCACGTCTGTCAAGCTACCCATATATTTACGGCTAAGAGCATCTGCTACAATATTTTCTCTCCCTGGATGGTATAGAATATCAACATCATAATCCTCTAGTAACTCTAGCCACCGTCTCTGTCGTAAATTCAACTCTTTCTGCTTGAAGATCTATTGGAGACTCTTATGATCCATATAAATATCAACATGAACACCATATAAATAATGTCTCCATATCTTCAAAGCATGAATCACTGCTGCTAACTCCAGATCATGAGTAGGATAATTCTTCTCGTGCTTTCTGAGCTGTCGGGAGGCATAGGCTATAAACCTGCCATGCTGCATCAATATACAACCTAGTCCAATACCTAAAGCATCACAATAAATAACATAGCCCTCTGGTCCCTTAGGAAGAGTTAGAACTGGAGCCGTCGTCAACTTGTCTTTCAGCAACTGAAAGCTTTGCTCACAAGCATCTGTCCACTGAAATTTTGGCTACCTTTTGATTAGCCTTGTTAAAGGCGCTGAAATCGAGGTGAACTTTTCGACGAATCTCCTGTAATATCCTGCTAGCCCCAGAAAACTGCGTACCTCAGTAGGTGTCATCGGTCTGGGCCAAGTCTTTACCGCTTCAATCTTCTGCGTATCTACCCGAATACCGTCAACTCCAATAATATGTCCTAAGAATGCTACTGAAGTCAACCAGAATTCGCACTTAGAAAACTTAGCATACAACGTCTGGTGCTGGATTACCCTAAGTACCGTCCTTAATTGGTCTGCATGCTCCTCTTCTGAACGTGAATAAACCAGAATATCATCAATAAATACAATAACGAACGTATCTAGAAACGGTTTGAATACCAGTTCATCAAATTCATAAATACTGTTGGAGCATTGGTCAGCCCAAAAGACATCACTCTAAATTCATAATGCCCGTATCGGGTCCTGAATTCCATCTTCGGAATATCTGCCTCCCTTACTCGCACCTCGATGATAACGACCGCAAGTCTATCTTCGAAAAACACTTAGCACCCCGCAACCGGTCAAATAGATCGTCAATCCTGGGGAGGGGATACCTGTTCTTTATTGTTACTTTATTCAACTGCCTATAATCAATACACATCCGCAGCGACCCATCTTTCTTTCTCACAAATAGTATCGGTGCTCCCCAAGGTGATGTACTAAGCCTGATGAAGCCTTTTTCTAACAAGTCTCTAAGTTGCTCCTTTAATTCCTTCAGTTCTGCAGGTGCCATTCTATAAGGAGGAATAGATATGGGCTGAGTATCTGGCAATACATCTATAGTGAACTCTATCTCCCGTTCAGGAGGAAGACCTGGAAGTTCATCTGGGAATACATCTGGGAATTCATTAACTACCGGGACTGACTGAAGAGCCGGTACCTCTGCTTTCATATCATGCACTCGGACTAGATGATAAATATGGCCTTTTTTAACCATCTTCCTTGCCTTGAGGTATGAAATAAACTTACCCCTCGGCGATGCTGTCCACTCTATAATCGGCTCCCTGGAAACTGAAATCGAACTATCTTTTCTCTACAATCGACATTAGCATAACAAGAAGTCAACCAATCCATACCCATAATAACATCAAACTCAGTCATGTCTAACTCTATCAGATCTGCTATGGTATGACGACTATATATAACCACCGAACAATTCCTATATACTTGCTTAGCTATGACAGAATCTCCTACAGGTGTAGCTACCTCAAATGGTTCTATCAACTCGGGTTCTATTCCAATTCTACTAGCAATAAAGGGGGATATATATGATAAGGTGGAACCTGGATCTATCAATGCATATGCGTCCCGGGAGAAAATTGATAATATACCTGTAACCACATTCAGTGACGCCTCTTGATCCTGCCTAATAGCTAAAATATATATGCGGTTCGAAGGACCGCTAGAAGTGGAAGCTCCGTCACGTCCTCTACCACGGCCTGCTGGCGTCTGAATACCCGGCCCCACGGGGCGCATAGCTACAAAAGAAGGTGAACCAGTAACCGATCCAGTAGGCTGAGCCATACCACCTGTACCACCTTCATAAGGATACTTTCTCATTGTATGGCCTTGACGGCCGCAAGAAAAACAAGCACCTGTAGTTAACGACATTTCCCAAAATGGGGCCTACCACACCGAGAACATCGAGGCAAAGGTGGCCTCGACTGACTCGAACCCCTATTCATCTGTGAACCTGAAGCCTTGGAGCTCTGACCAGCTCCTAAATACCCTGCGCGGTCGAATCTCCTACCTGTGAACTGTGGGGGTGCACTCTGTGCTGGCTGGGAAGAATATCTAATATGTTGCTGAGGCTGCCCGCCTCAAAACTCACCAGGATAACCCACCGATCTAACCTTCTTATGCTGGCCTCTGTCATGATCTCTATCTGGCTGACGTCCCTTGAGTCGATCCTCTACCCCCTGTGCGTATGCCTGTACCCGGGCAATATCCATACCTGGCTGAAGAGCCACTCGCATACAACCATCAATCAAATAATGATCCAGTCCCATCACATAACGATGGACTCTATCTACCATATCAGCCACAATAGTTGGCGTATATCTAGCCAACGAATCAAACTCAAGACTATACTCTCAAACGCTTCTGCCATTCTGCCTCAAATGTAAGAACCTATTAACTCTAGCTCGCCTCATCTCTGGAGGCAGGAAGTGGCCAAGAAAGGCCTCCATAAACTCATCCCACACCATTGGAGGAGCACCCTCACCCCTAGATAACTCCCAAGACACATACCAATTAACAGCTATATCCCACAACCGATACGAAGCCAACTCAACAGACTCAGTCTCAGAAGCCCTGATTATCCTCAATGTACGCAGCATCTGCCGAATAAACTCATGTGGATCATCCTAGGGGTTTGACCCGAAAAAATCTAGAGGATTACAATTTAAGAAGTCACGAACCCTCAAACTGTTACACCTCGCATTTTTGCACATTTGAATATTCCGAGTCAATGTCGGGAAGCTAAGGACAAGGTTAAAATTTTTCTTAGAATGCGTAAGTTGTTTATTCATCCTTTGTATTGGAATGGAGCGTTAAGGATAAATTTGGAATAAGAAAGATTTGGAGGCTAAAAAGTGGGGGAAATAATTTCATGAAATGGCACAAGTGTATATTATATATTTGTGGGCTAAATATATGTATAAATGGGCAATCATGACTAAGCCCAATTTGGATTATGGATCAAAGATGACCAAGCCCAACTAAAGTAGTCATCTTTTAATTTGAAGAAAAAAAGAAGAAAATTCTAGAGAAATTTGGAAGACAAGAGGCATGTGCATGGTCATGTGCCACTTATGTATATATATATATGTGTAGGTCATCATCTTGGAATTCAAGAAAATTCAAGAAGAGAAAAAAGAAAGATGAAAAAAAAAGGGGAGAGGGGTTCGGCCAAGGGGTGGCCGAACAGCCCTTTGAAGGTGATCATGGAAAATTTTTCCTTTCATGTTTTCCTACTAAATGGAAGGTCCTTGTCAACATAGAGTGGTTGTTGGAACAAGAAAACTATCCGTCTTGCAAAGAGAAGCCTTGGCCGAGAAAGGTGGAGGTGAAGATAAGTGGAAGAAGGTAAGGTTCAATCTTTATTTTCATGTGCTATGCATGGCTTGTGGATGTTGTGGAGTGTGGAAATGAATAGAATTCATGAAATTATAGTGTGTTGAAGTGTAGCCGTATGCATGATGGTTGGTGAAGGTATGATGAACAAATTCTATTTAATGTTTGGTTGGTGTTGTTAGGGATGGTTTGTGTATGTCTTGGCATGTAGAAATGAATGAAATTCATGGAATCATGTGGAATAAGAACTTGGCCGTGTAGGGGCTGTTTTGACAAGAACATAATGAACTAATTTCATGTAGTGTATTGGTTGTTGTTTGTTGTGGATTATGGGATAAAAATGAAGGTTTAATGGTCTAAATTGAGGTTGTAATTGTTTGTGGGCTGATTTGCTAGACAATGTGAATTCAATATAGCTTCTTGTATTGATGAAAATGATGTTGCTAACATATAGAAATGTCGATATAGTTTATGAATTGGAAAGAAAGAAGTATGTTGTTAGTGTTCTAGTTAAATTGGAAGATTTCGGGTACTATGGAATCAATTGTGAATATTGTAAGTATTGTTGGGAATAATTGTTGGCATTGTTGGTAATAATGTTGGCCGAGTTTCATTCTCGGGTTTGTTGTTGAAATCGACCAAGTTTAACTTGGTGGCGTGGTATACTTACGGGGAAACGCTGCCGAAATTTCGGTAGCTAAGTTTCATTTTAAGAAATCCAACTCCAAAATGCACTAGTCAAGATGTGGTAAACATGACCAAATTGAGAATTTTGGCGAATTTGCAACAAGGATTTGGAGAAGCAGAAGGAGCGGAAAGAGGTATGTAAGGCTTCACTTTCTTTCTATGGCATGTCTTAGATGTAATAGGCTTGAATACGTGTCTCGGGGACTTCCCTAACTCTAGAAATCCGAGATTGAAAAATACTTACTATTCATTCAATGACATTGAACCAAAAGTGCTTGAATAGTGAAGGAAAGATCGAAACACCCTAGAACTTGCAAGAATAAGACCCGATCACCCTAAGACTTCCATAAGCAACATTATGAAACATATTATACGTAAATTGTCTACGCCGCCTCATTCGACCGAGGCGGGCCCACTATTTCGAACCCCTTCCTATTAGCTCATTAAGCTTATTTCCATGCTATAGCTAATAAAAGTTTTTGGTTATCATTCCTATTATCAAATTAAAAGTTGTTTTTAACTAAACCCTCGACCCCAAGGTATGATTTTCTTTACTAAAAGTTTACAAGTGTTTTCCCAAAATATACATTTTTCTTTAAAAACTAAGCTTTACATTATTGCCAATTTTTATAACCTAAACAACGACTATGATCCTATGATGACCATGAATCTATAATGTCTAAGATCCTACGACGACTATGTTCCTATGATGACTATGATGGCTATAATTCTATGATATCTATGATTCCACGATATCTATGATTCTATGATGTCTATGATTCCACGATGTCTATGATTCTATGGGGACTATGATCCTATGATTCTATGATGGCTATGGTTCTATGATGACTATGATTCTATGATACGATATGCTATGTCTATGACCCGATATGCTATGACATGTTCTACGTTGATAGTCTCGCCTTATGATTATCGTTCCTTCAAGGTGAGACAAAGCGACCATGATTACTTCATAATGCGATCGGAGGTTTCCGACCTTACGTCACTCCGATAAGTACATGATTTCCTTGGGCTCTCTTGCATGCTAAATATGAACATGGGTTGGGGGATGGGATATTTGAATACTTGGAAATTGGGAAGGAACTATGTTTCATTGTCACACAGTCGGTGGCTTATCATCCGGACGCGGGATGCCGGACGCGGGATTTATGGCGAGCTGGAGTATTCGGCGCTATGTGGGCGAGCCGCCTCGTGCGGTACTATGACCTGATATGACCAAGTAAGCATGCATGGCATCCGCCCCTCGGGGCACCCATATGCACAAAGTTACTCGCTATCCTATGATATGTTCTATGTTCTCCATGCAAGTATATGATTCCTATGTACGAGTCACGACTTGACATGACGGGTTCTATGTTTCTACGCGGTTATTGTTCATGTATACATTTCTTACTATGTTATTATTCATGCCTTACATACTCGGTACGTTGTTCGTCGACGCCCCTTCTCGCGGGCGCTGCGTTTCATGCCACGCAGTACCCCCGGACAGTAGAAGTCATTATAGAAGATGTTCCGGCAATGTTGGCAAGCTCCACTCACCCCCTGGAGAGTTCGAGTCAGCATACACATGCTATGGTCCATGATTACGGTTAGAGACTTTGCGGGGAGAGTCGTGGGTCTAAGGTGTCAGCCTTAAAAAGAGTTTCTCTAGTTGACATGTTTTATTATATGGAGCCCTCATATTTTCAATCTGTATTTACTTTGAGAAATGACGAAACGATTTTCTTTTAAGAAAAAAAAATTTGCTATGTATTTTACTTCATTTTGTCTTAAGAATCCAAGGAGTTCATATGTGTAACAAGAGTTAGCGGGTTCGCTCGGCTCCGTACACGGGGTCGGGTGCCCATCACACCCTAGTAAAATCGGGGTGTGACAAAGTGGTATCAGAGCAGGTCGGTCCAAGGGTTGTCTGCAAAGTCGTGTCCGGTAGAGTCCTGTTTATGGGTGTGAAGCCGGCCACATTTATAGACAGGAGGCTGCGGGGCATCTAGGAATGGTTGACCTTCTTTCTGTCCTATGATCGTGCGATAGAGCCAAGTCCTAGGAAAATGGAATCTCCTATGCGGGCCTTACCTACGACGAAAGAAAGTGAGAAGTGATATGGAAAGTTACAAGGACAAGTATTGATTTACGTTCGCCACCCGAAAGCCGGGGGCTCGGTATGGCCGAGATGAGTCGTATACATATGTAAGCTCTCGCAAGGTATGCTAATAAGCTTCTTTGTGTGCGGATCTGAATGGTGAAGATAATAAAGAAGGCCCTACCAGAATGGGCATGTCTAAGAGAAAGAAGCGTGAAAAGGAAATACGATAAACAGACAATAAACGAGATGCGATGTTTCAAGAAGGGTTATGGATTTGGCACGACGACGAAGGTGCGATCACTACCTCGGGAACCTGAAGGCCCAGGATAAGAAGTGGTTATGCACACGAGTGAAAGGTGAACATTCGGAGCTGAAAAGGGCAAAATAGTAATTTCAAAGAAAGGACGTATTATGAAAATATTCCAGAATCGGTAAGACTTCGACTGGCCCCAGGATATGTAATAAAGGTTATACGAGAAAGTGGACGCAAAAATATCAGCGTTAAGGCATCGGATTTCAGCAAAGTTTCGAGGTTAAGCGTGCTCAGGCGAGAGCAATTCTATGATGGGTGACCCCCTGGGAAGTGAACCAAAAGCTCTACAAATTGAGATGCAAGGGACGAATGAGTAGTTAAGAGTAACCTAAGGAAAACAAGAATATATGGATGGATGGAGACCTTAAGAGGACGCGTAAGCTGAGGTGGATTAGTTCGGAAAAGAGACAGAAAGTGTGTCACAGACCTAGAACTAGGATAGGCTTGAACAGCGTTTAGACGTATTTTGTGGGCTAGTTAGTAGTAATTGAATATATGTATGTGTGAAGGTGTAGGATATCCTAAATATGATGGTATCGGTGGACATGTGAATTCAAAGACCGAAGTCCGTACAAAAGGCATTAATTGAGTAAGGGTACCGAAGTTCGAGTGACGGCAGAGTAAATGGTACAAGTGTTGCCAAGTAAGCTGTTATTATTCCACTGTGGATTGAAATTGGGAATGAGGATATGAGACGAAGTATAAATGGATAATGGTATAGGTGCGCCCCCAAAAGGGGGGAAGCAGGTAAGAGAAACGTAAGGATGAGATATAAACAGTGGATGCGATAGTGTATTTAACATGAACGCTTGAGCTGTTAAGGAGGCCCTTTACTGAAGTGAATTAGTAAGGTCGAAGGAATCGACAATGAGTGGATAGAAGTCCGGATAATGTTTAAGGTAATATGAGAAGTTCGCACAAACTTTGAGTAGTGTGACGCCAGGAAATGGGCATATATGAAGAAAAAGAGTATGACAAAGAGAATGGTATTGGATAGCCTAAGAGATAGTATGAAGGATAACAACAGCTATAAAAAGGGAGCTCCCCCGAGGTCTTTGGTGCAACCTTGTAGGACTAGTCGAACATTCGAGGACGAATGTTCTAAAGGGGGGAAGGATGTTACACCTCGCATTTTTGCACATTTGAATATTCCGAGTCAATGTCGGGAAGCTAAGGACAAGGTTAAAATTTTTCTTAGAATGCGTAAGTTGTTTATTCATCCTTTGTATTGGAATGGAGCGTTAAGGATAAATTTGGAATAAGAAAGATTTGGAGGCTAAAAGTGGGGGAAATAATTTCATGAAATGGCACAAGTGTATATTATATATTTGTGGGCTAAATATATGTATAAATGGGCAAGCATGACTAAGCCCAATTTGGATTATGGATCAAAGATGACCAAGCCCAACTAAAGTAGTCATCTTTTAATTTGAAGAAAAAAAGAAGAAAATTCTAGAGAAATTTGGAAGACAAGAGGCATGTGCATGGTCATGTGCCACTTATGTATATATATATATGTGTAGGTCATCATCTTGGAATTCAAGAAAATTCAAGAAGAGAAAAAGAAAGATGAAAAAAAAAAGGGAGAGGGGTTCGGCCAAGGGGCTGGCCGAACAGCCCTTTGAAGGTGATCATGGAAAATTTTTCCTTTCATGTTTTCCTACTAAATGGAAGGTCCTTGTCAACATAGAGTGGTTGTTGGAACAAGAAAACTATCCGTCTTGCAAAGAGGAGCCTTGGCCGAGAAAGGTGGAGGTGAAGATAAGTGGAAGAAGGTAAGGTTCAATCTTTATTTTCATGTGCTATGCATGGCTTGTGGATGTTGTGGAGTGTGGAAATGAATAGAATTCATGAAATTATAGTGTGTTGAAGTGTAGCCGTATGCATGATGGTTGGTGAAGGTATGATGAACAAATTCTATTTAATGTTTGGTTGGTGTTGTTAGGGATGGTTTGTGTATGTCTTGGCATGTAGAAATGAATGAAATTCATGGAATCATGTGGAATAAGAACTTGGCCGTGTAGGGGCTGTTTTGACAAGAACATAATGAACTAATTTCATGTAGTGTATTGGTTGTTGTTTGTTGTGGATTATGGGATAAAAATGAAGGTTTAATGGTCTAAATTGAGGTTGTAATTGTTTGTGGGCTGATTTGCTAGACAATGTGAATTCAATATAGCTTCTTGTATTGATGAAAATGATGTTGCTAACATATAGAAATGTCGATATAGTTTATGAATTGGAAAGAAAGAAGTATGTTGTTAGTGTTCTAGTTAAATTGGAAGATTTCGGGTACTATGGAATCAATTGTGAATATTGTAAGTATTGTTGGGAATAATTGTTGGCATTGTTGGTAATAATGTTGGCCGAGTTTCATTCTCGGGTTTGTTGTTGAAATCGACCAAGTTTAACTTGGTGGCGTGGTATACTTACGGGGAAACGCTGCCGAAATTTCGGTAGCTAAGTTTCATTTTAAGAAATCCAACTCCAAAATGCACTAGTCAAGATGTGGTAAACATGACCAAATTGAGAATTTTGGCGAATTTGCAACAAGGATTTGGAGAAGCGAAGGAGCGGAAAAAGGTATGTAAGGCTTCACTTTCTTTCTATGGCATGTCTTAGATGTAATAGGCTTGAATACGTGTCTCGGGGACTTCCCTAACTCTAGAAATCCGAGATTGAAAAATAGTTACTATTCATTCAGTGACATTGAACCAAAAGTGCTTGAATAGTGAAGGAAAGATCGAAACACCCTAGAACTTGCAAGAATAAGACCCGATCACCCTAAGACTTCCATAAGCAACATTATGAAACATATTATACGTAAATTGTCTACGCCGCCTCATTCGACCGAGGCGGGCCCACTATTTCGAACCCCTTCCTATTAGCTCATTAAGCTTATTTCCATGCTATAGCTAATAAAAGTTTTTGGTTATCATTCCTATTATCAAATTAAAAGTTGTTTTTAACTAAACCCTCGACCCAAGGTATGATTTTCTTTACTAAAAGTTTACAAATGTTTTCCCAAAATATACATTTTTCTTTAAAAACTAAGCTTTACATTATTGCCAATTTTTATAACCTAAACAACGACTATGATCCTATGATGACCATGAATCTATAATGTCTAAGATCCTACGACGACTATGTTCCTATGATGACTATGATGGCTATAATTCTATGATATCTATGATTCCACGATATCTATGATTCTATGATGTCTATGATTCCACGATGTCTATGATTCTATGGGGACTATGATCCTATGATTCTATGATGGCTATGGTTCTATGATGACTATGATTCTATGATACGATATGCTATGTCTATGACCCGATATGCTATGACATGTTCTACGTTGATAGTCTCGCCTTATGATTATCGTTCCTTCAAGGTGAGACAAAGCGACCATGATTACTTCATAATGCGATCGGAGGTTTCCGACCTTACGTCACTCCGATAAGTACATGATTTCCTTGGGCTCTCTTGCATGCTAAATATGAACATGGGTTGGGGGGATGGGATATTTGAATACTTGGAAATTGGGAAGGAACTATGTTTCATTGTCACCTGGTCAGCTGGCTTATCATCCCGGACGCGGGATGCCCGGACGCGGGATTTATGGCAGAGCTGGAGTATTTCGGCGCTATGTGGGCGAGCCGCCTCGTGCGGTACTATGACCTGATATGACCAAGTAAGCATGCATGGCATCCGCCCCCACTGGGCACCCATATGCGCGACAAAGTTACTCTCGCTATCCTATGATATGTTCTATGTTCTCCATGCAGTATATGATTCCTATGTACAGGTCACAGCTTGACATGACAGGTTCTATGTTTCTACGCGGTTATTGTTCATGTATACATTTCTTACTATGTTATTATTCATGCCTTACATACTCAGTACGTTGTTCGTACTGACGCCCCTTTCTGTGGGCGCTGCGTTTCATGCCACGCAGGTACCCCCAGACGAGTAGAAGTCATTATAGAAGATGTTCCAGCAATGTTGGCAAGCTCCACTCACCCTGGAGAGTTGCTGAGTCAGCATACACGTGCTATGGTCCATGATTACAGTTAGAGACTTTGCAGACAGAGTCGTGGGTCTAAGGTGTCAGCCTTAAAAAGAGTTTCTCTAGTTGACATGTTTTATTATATGGAGCCCTCATATTTTCAATCTGTATTTACTTTGAGAAATGACGAAACGATTTTCTTTTAAGAAAAAAAAATTTGCTATGTATTTTACTTCATTTTGTCTTAAGAATCCAAGGAGTTCATATGTGTAACAAGAGTTAGCGGGTTCGCTCGGCTCCGTACACGGGGTCGGGTGCCCATCACACCCTAGTAAAATCAGGGTGTGACACAAACTATCAGATCTATCCGCATGGTCAACTCCTAATCCATGCCTGCAAGCTTGCCCTGCCACTAATCTGGTCAGCAACTGAACTGCATCTCTCATGGCCTTATCCTCTCGCCCCCGGGCCGAGAACCGGAGGCTCGTGCACCGGGGCCTCGGGAGCCGGCGCGGTGGTCGCCCCGAATTGAAGCCGCCGTCGCTCTAAGCTCCTCTGGAAGTGGCGGCGTAGCAGAGCTCGCTGACTAGACTACAGTCTCGGGCATAGACTGGGCACGGGCCCTAGTAACTCTCCGGGTCTGACTAGTATCTTCTACGACCGATTTGCCCTTCTAGGCAGCTGTCGCTTTCTTTGGAGGCATAGCTGAAAATATAATAATTCTTTAGAGAGGGATTATCCCGATAACATAGCTCTATCGCACGATCTAGAGTTAGAAGGAAAGATGACATCCTAAATGTCCTGTAGCTTCCAGTTTATAGATGTGGTGCACAACACACTGATAAACAAGACTCGACTAGACACGGTCTGTAGACACTTCCGAGGATGACCTGCTCTGATACCACTTCTGTCATGACACAAACCGATGGGCTATGACCAGTGCCCGAGCTGGACACTCGTATACGAACCTGCTAAACATAACTAGACTTGAACTAAGGATAAAATGGAAATTTGTAAAAGCAAGCTATAGACTCATAACGTCACATATCAGAATGAACCTGTCTCCTGAGGAGTCACAGCTAACCAAAACATAACAAAATATGCAAGCCGATAAGGCTGCCACTATATACAAGAATATCCAAAACGGGCTATGTCGATATAGCTGACAAAAGCCCAAATACAACCACACATGTCTACAGACCTCTAAGAGTATAATAGTGAAATATGACGGGACAGGGCCCCGCCGTACCCCTGGATATGCATAAGTCGGGTCTATATCAAAGGATCTGTACCCAAAATGACTTAACCTCCGGAACAATGGAGCTCTCCAAGCAGCTGAGCAGAAGTACTAGGCTGGATGATCGCCAAACGGATTATCTGTACCTGCGGCCATGAAATGCAGCCCCCGAAGAAAGGGGGGTCAGTACGAAAAATGTACTGAGTAAGTAAAGCATGAAGTAGAATAAAGAAGATCATCACTGAGTAAAATATGACAGGAGGCAAGTATGATAATCAAAGATACCAATGCACCTGTGCCTTATGAGATGAGAATCATGCATATCTATATAGTACACCGTACCGGGTCCATTATGGGACTCGGTGAAATAATCATATATGTACCGTACCCGGCCCTCTAGTGAGGGACTCGGTGAAATAATCATATATATACCGTACCAGACCCTCTAGTGAGGGACTCTGTGAACAATGCAATAAAACACTGCACGAATATGTACCCGGCCCAAGACTCGGTGAAATGAACGTTATGCACGAATAGAATATCAGGAGTAACCATATACAAATTAAATCATCATCTGAGACTCAATAGAATAATTTGAATGAACCAACACTTTGAGAATCAAAGAAAACTATCATGTCAAGTACCACTGAGAACTAGAATTCATGGGAATTATGTACGTTCATCATCCGCTCGGTTTATGTAATTCATGCCAAAAAGAAAGAACATATAGCTTTACATACCTGACAATCAACCTAATCACCCAACGTCTACTCCTCGAGTCCGTATATCTACAATCACGATGATAACATCACGATTAGACCATTTTCACCACTTACTATCTAATTTGTATACGAACGGAACTTAATGAAATTCGGGCAGCATTTCCTCTATAAACTGGACAATCCCGAAAATCCAATTCAATTGAATCGTCAATAACATCAACAACAATACCAACCAATAATATACATCATAACTCAGCTAATTCCATCCATTTAATTCAACTAAAACAGCCTCCGATCCATAAATCTCAACAGAACAACAAACGAGTTTATAACGCAATTTTCTCCGTTCTAATCCGTTAAAACTCTAAATAAACTTATTAACAATGAAAAAGGGACTTTAATATTACCTTAAGTATGCAGCAACCACGTCAACACTCTTATTTTTGGCTGAGTTTTAGCTTAAACTGAAGGCAACGCGACGTACAACGCTTTTCTCTTCATGAGCCTCGGGATTCGGGGCTCGGATTTTGACCAAAATGGCTTTCTTAGCCTAGTAGCTCTCTCCCTCTCTCCCTAATATTTTTGGAAGTTCCTAGATGAAAATGAATAGCCCTCAAACCAAATGTCCATATATATTAAGGTTAATGGGCCTCATGGGCTGAAATATAAAGGCTTGGGTCGGGTCTCAACGTGCTGCCCCGCCAGCCCAACTTGCATCGTCCATAACTCTTTATCCCGATATCATATTGACAAGCGGTTTGTTTTGTTAGAAACTAGACTTCTTGAATTTCAGTGTAGGCTTTTGTTTCCCAAAACTCATCTTATTCTAGGAGATATGCCTCAAGCAATACGGGCTAAAAATTTGGTCCGAGATTTTTACTGAAGTTGTTCCGATTCATTTTGTTTAGATTCGTTTAACTTCTAATCCTCTTCCAACCCTCATGTAACCTCTTATACATACATATACATACTCATATACATTTATAACAATCAATACACTCATCTCGAAGGGTCCGAAGAATCACAATAACCTCAAACATAACTAGAGAACTCACAAAGCTTCGACGAAACTTCAATTGCAAAAGTATATTCATATCTTTTGTCCATCTTCTATATCATTACTAATAATCTCAAATACTTTAAAAGGGCACTCACATTACCTCGTATACTTACTCATAACACAATTTCAAATCCTTTAGGTTACCATGTCACCACGGGATACTTAAGGCAACCATATATATAATGATATTCTTACTAACTTGATTAACTTTCCTTGAACTTTCTTAACTCGTTCATTCTTGTCTTAGTCAGGTAGCACGGGCTCTTACGGGGTGTAATAGTATAAATACCCCCACCAACTCCATTTTTTCAGCATTTTACATTCTCAATAGTCCTAGAAACTTCCCAACACAACCCCCAAACCTTTATATCCCATTAAATCAATAATTTAATAAGATTACACCAAACTAGTCGATGAAAGGTGATTGTTCTTGCTTCTACTTGATCTTTGTGGTAAGTTTGGTCTTGAAGAAAGTTGGTGATGCTGAATTTCTTCAAGTATAAGGTATGTTCTTCATCCTATCTCTTATGTTGAGTTCATTTGAAGGTTTAGCAAGTCTTAAAAGTGGAAATAGTTATAGAGGAAAGGTCATAAAGTGTTGTGTTGTAGTTGTTGTGTTTATAGACTGTTTTGAGCATGTTGCGGTCGTGTGGCTGGGATGATTTACATGTATAGCGATGGTATATAATGTTGTTGGTGTGTTGATGAGATTATACTCCTTGATTGGGAAGAAAGGAAGTGTATATTGTTGTTGTATGTTGGAAAACATCGTGTGGGATATTTTATGGAATATTTTGGTATTGATGATGATATGGTTGATATTAGTATTACTATTGTTATTGTTGTTATTGTTTGTTGAATTGAGATTTCGGGCTAGGGATATAAACAGGGTAGGTGATGCCGAAATTTTGGCAGATTCTAGGAAGAGTTAACTTAAAGGCTTAAGATAAGCACATGATAACGAGCCTAACAATAGTATGAATTCCCTTGATTGTAGATTTGCTAGTTCGAGAATAGAAGTTGAGCGAATAGATAAGCTTCAAGGTATGTAAAGCTATCCCTTCTTTCTTCTTTGGCATGAGTTACATAAAATGAGCAAACGACGAACATACATGACTCCAATGAACTCTAGTTCTCAGTAATACTTGACATGATAGTTGTCTTTGATTCTCAAGTGTTGGTTCATTCTAATTATTCTCTTGAATCCCAAATGATGATTCATTTTGTACATGATTGCTCCTATTACTCGTGTACAGTTTCATTGCATATTTCACCGAGTCCTTCACTAGAGAGCCGGGTACGTATTATATTTCACCGAGTCCCATAATGGGCTGGGTACGGTATATTATATATGCATGACTCTCAACATAAGGTACAAATTCTTTAGTAGTCCTTAATTATCATACTTATTTCCTGTCATCTTTCCACTCAGTCATGATCTTCATTACTATACTTCATGCTTTACATATTCCGTACATCTTCCATACTGACCCCCTTTCTTCGGGGGCTGCGTTTTATGCCCGCAGGTATAGACACTCAGTTTGGTGATCCTCCAGCCTAAGACTTCTGCTCAGCTGCTTAGAGAGATCCATTGTTCCAGAGCTTGAGTCATTTTGGGACAGATCCTTTTGATATAGACTTATGCATATCCAGGAGTACGGCTGGGCCCTGACCCGTCATATGTCACTATTATATTCTTAGAGGTCTGTAGACATGTGTGGGATATATATATGTTTTGGTCAACTATCTAGACGTATTTCATTTTGGATATTCTCGTGTATAGTGGCAGCCCTGTCGGCTTGCATATTTTGTTATGTTTGGTTAACTGTGACTCCCCAAAGAGACAGGTTCATTCTTAAATAGGGCATTATAAGTCTACAACATACTTTTATAGATTTCCACATTGTCCTTAGTATCAGTCTGATTATATATAACAGGTTCGTATACGAGTGTTCAACTCGGGCACTAGTCATGGCCCATCGGTTTGGGTCGTGACACTTAGATTAGTCAATATCTAGCATAAACATCACCAATTTTATCATTAATAATCTTAGGAAAAATGTTCTTCCAAACCCTCTTTCAACTCTTATCACCATAGGTTTATTAAGGGAAAAGGGAATCTAACATGATAATGGGTTTAAGGAAGAATGAAGGAATGGGCAAGATTTACCTCCAAGATTCTCCTCCCAATATCCTTAAGAGCAGTTCTTCAAGCTCAAATACCAAAATGGGAAATAATGAGGGTCTAAGGCTTATTTAAGACACACTTAAATGATAACACTGGCCCGTCACCACCACAACGGTATCGGGGCCGCTACGGCGGCTGGAGGCCGCCACAGCAGTATGCCCAACAATTCCCATGGCCTCCACAGTGGCATGCCTAATAATTCCCATGGCGGCCCCAACGGCCAAGACACCGCCACAGCGGTGCCGCTTTGCGGTCACCAGATACCAGAATCTCCCGAATTATTGAAGTCCTCAATCAAAATCTCGGGTTATTCCCGAGGCCATCTGCTCACAAACCAAACACACAAACCCATATAAAAATACATTGTGAACATGTTCGTGGTCTTAAAATTTCCAACAGAGGCCTCGTTGACCGTGTCAACCCCTGATGCCTTAATTCCAATTTCCCATCCCAAGTCTCGAAATGCATCCGAATGCATTGGGAACTGAACCAAATACGCATACCAGTTTTAAACCACCACCCAGACCTCTCGAAATCGACGGAATTTCGCAAAATGTTCATTTGCCCAAAAGTCAACTTTGGGTCAACCATTTTTCACTTTAAGCTTATATTTTCACAAAAGTTGCCCGAATTCAGTCTAGAGACCTCGGGAAGTGTGTCAACGGTCCCCTTGGGTCAAAGGTGAGCTAATCAATGCTCGAAAATGAGCAAAAATACCGAAAGTACTATAACAACCAAACGGTTCGTTACAAGAACATAGATCCTAAGAGTATTCAATTCTGTAACTTAGTTTCTCCCTTGATTTTAATAAAAGTGCTGGCCGTTCTCCATGGACTATGATCCCATCGATTCGAACCACGCTAATAGTTATTTTAGGTGATTGAAAATTCCTAGTGAGAATGGGTGCCTTCTATTCTCATGGGTTGCAACTTTTCAATGTGTGTTAGGTTTTTTCTACACCTTATATATAGTAGGATTCCTATAGATTTTTAGCACTTAGAAATTATTCTAACATTACAAATATTCTAGCAATACAGAATTCCTACAACATAAAATTCTACATTCTTCCTCTTCCTTTTCTACACAAAGCAATTGAGAGATTAAGAGTTCTTCGGAACTTTTATTTGAGTGCACACTAAAAGTTCCTGAGTGGTTCGTTGTATTTTCGGAGTAGGATGTCATTTGGCTATTGCGCTCGGGTAGCGGCGGATTTCTACTCTGAAGAGAGCGTCAACCATAGCATGCTTCGAACCGATTTTTCACTTCCAATATTTATATCTTCTTTTATTGTTAATTGTTGTATCTTGTGTGTTATTGTTTGTTCTTCTTTTAGTATCTCCATCTTTTTTTGTAGAGTACAATTTTTTTTTTTATTCCAACAATTTCAGAGTAGAAATCTTTCGCTTAAAAATAAAATAAAAAAGATGACTTCTTTAGAAGAAAAACTTTCTGTTAAACACGAGAAATTCACTGGTCATAATTTTCATTGATGGCAAAATCAAATGCGTTACTGGTTAACAATTGTCGCGCCCCAAAACCCACCCTAGACGTGACCGGTATCCCACGTCATGAACAATATCGGAAGAACCTGAACAATGCAATAATAACACTTGAACCCGCCAGGTTCAACATTCTCCTCCAACAGTTTAAAAAATATATGCAAACGGATCATGAATATATGAATTAAATCAGCAGAAGTCTGTATTAATCAAATACTTAGTCAACCGTAACAACGTGCCTGAGAGTTAATTAATAACTCAACAACTACCCATAAGAATGTATACCATGGAGCTTCTAAGATAAAGGATTGATAGTTTGACTCATTGGGACGCAGCCCGGAAAACTAATATGATGAATAAATAAATAAATAGGGTGTCCCACGAATGAATGTGGGGGCTCACCAAATCAACAGCAACAGCAAGTCCTTCCTAAACGCCCGGAGTATCAAGAAGCAGCTCTTCTCTGTTACCTAACATACCATAAAAAATAACAATGGTATGCCTGAGCACTTCATACTCAGTAAGTGTCTTGGGGACAATAAGTAATAAGAAAATATAGTACAATAGTACATAAAGAAATCAGTCCTGAAAATCATGTTAAACCAATGTAAAAACAGTTATTCCCCTTGTGTGTCGCAATAAGAATTATCAAAACTGATTACAAGGCCTCTTGTCAAGGTACAACTTCAAATATGCCTTTCAATTGATCATAATTAACAACAACAATTCCATGAGAAAATAAGAATATCACACATGCCAATACAAGCCCAAGAATCAAGCATATCGAAGGGGTG